>NW_025814867.1:60758172-60940672 GCF_022079265.1 Lynx rufus
TCCTCTACAAAGTCATAGGAAGGGGTACCTAGGTGGCTCAATCGGTTAAGCAACCAACTTAATGCTCAGGTCATCATCTCGCGGTTCGTGAGTTCGAGCCCCATGTCGGGCTCTGTGCTGACAGCTCGGAGCCTGGGGCTTGCTTCAGATTCTCTGTCTCCCTCTCTCTCTGTCCCTCCCCTGCTAGCACTTTGACTCTCTGTCTCTCTGTCTCTCAAAAATAAATAAACATTAAAAAAATTAAAAAAAAATAATAAAATAAAAAGTCAAAGGAAAAAATGATACATGGTGTATCTTTTCCTGGAATGAAGAACTGAACTATACCTCTCTCCTCCTCCATACACAAAAATCAGTAGACAGTGATACCGTACCTGAGAATCTGATCTAAGACTTGTCATGAGGCTTCTATAAACTCATTATTTCATAATGCAACCAGGAGACCGATTACACAGTACATTTACAACACATGCAATATACTTGGGACTCTGAACTCTGCAGCAGCTGATTAAATAAGAAGCCTACTCGTTTCTCAGTGGTCTTGGCATAGCTTCATTAAGTTTAGCAAGCATCAAACTCCCAGAATACCATAAATAACTTTGCTTTGTGAGCTGGAGTAACAGTATTAAAATTTCCCAGGTGTAAGGATGTCCTACTATCTAAAACTCTGTTCTACAAGATGACTTCCAGATTACCACTGTCACTACTACAGATGTAATGTCAAGGTGAGAATGCATCAGCTTTTAAACTTACAATACACTGTGGACAAAATTAAGTGCAGCTTTTAGCTTCAGAGGAAAACATTCATCTCTACTCTGATACTATTTTCTATAAGATTAATTCGACAACCATTTTATCTTTAAATCCTCATAGCACAGAAAAACAGAGCCAAACTAGATTCTAATTTTCCCATTAGTAGACTTGTGGAAAAATCTATGTTTGAACTATAGTTAAATATTAATGTTTAACTGATTAGGTATCTTATTTAGGATGTTACGTTAATATACTGGAATGTCAGAGAACAATGCCAGTATTGTATTCTTTCCAACCAAACACTGCACATTTAAAGGCACAATTATTTTATGCCATTCCTAAATCAAGCCCCAGATTTCATTCATATCTCTATCAGAGAGGAGACCTACTACCACTATTTCTAAAAGACTTTATTTCTGAATACTTGTTTGTTTATTTTTTAATTTTTTAATGTTTATTTTTGAGAGAGACAGAGATGGAGTGTGAGCAGGGGAGGGGCAGAGAGAAAGGGAGACAGAATCCGGAACAGGCTCCAGGCTCCGAGCTGTCAGCACAGAGCCCGACGCGGGGATCGAACTCACAAACCGTAAGATCATGACCCGAGTTGCAGTCGGACGCTCAACCGACTGAGCCACCCAGGCGCCCCTCTGAATACTTGTGTTTAAATAACATGACAAATAATTTTTATACAAAGCTTGATACCATGGTGTTAGATCATAAATTCGAGAACTAGACCCTGATAATTTGATATAGTATCTCTCAGTCGGCTACCTCTTGCCATTTCATTTTCAAATTCAGTTCTAACAACTAATTCTTGAACCAACTATGAATCATTTGGCAACATGTTCTAATTCTGGGCCCATTAACCCACATATTTTTTCAGATATCATCTGGCAAGAATCATTGCCTTTATTTCTGGAAAAGATTTACCAGTCCATTCATAGCCATTTCTTTTTCTTTCAAATTAATTTTTCTTACACATGAATAAATTAGAAAAGATGGATCAGTATCAATCCCAATAGTGCATTTTACCAGAATCTCATATCCTATGTAACTATTTTCCAAAGTGAAGATTCAAATAAAATCCATTTTCCATATGTAGGAAAAGATCACTCTAATTGTTAGAAAAAAAAAGCTTCTCGAATTCCTCTTCACTAACTAGAGAGTCAAACAGAAGCTCTACAATACACATTGCCCTTCCTTCAAGTAAAGACTCAAAATACTGGATGAATATAGAAATGCCCCAAAACAACTTGGACCAAAAGCCTACAGGGGTAGCTATATAGACCAGGAAAGAGAGAGCACCTCTGGGTAGAACTGCCATACTGCTTCTCGAAGTACCTGAGAAATTAAACACTAATCATCAACAAAGGTTACTCAACAGCTCTCAGTGACTATCTTCTTACCTCCTACATGGTACAAGGATAATTAAATGATGTATCTGCTTAAACATCTGTGCTCCCCACAATTCCTGAGGACAGGTATATTGCCTTTTTCTTCTCTACATCTCTAGGCCCTAGCAGGCTACTCAGCAAATAAATGGTTGACATTTAGTAAATATGTACTAAACAGAACTGAAGCATTTGCTTCTAACAATAACTGTAGTCTTGTAATAAATGGTAGGTATTAGAACAAATTGGTGGACTTACTGGAGTGTCGGTTATACTTGCAGAGATGGGTATATAACCAGACCTAAAAGAGTACCTCCATTGCTACCATGGTACCAGTGTAATAGGGACACGTTTTTCAAAAGATGCCTCCTATTGCTTCCTCTTTAGTAACAAAACTTCTAAATTTCCCAACATCCTTTGCAGGTAGGTGTGGCCATAAGACTAAGTCCTTGCCAATGAGATGTAAATGGAAGTCTTGTACAGGAATTCCAAAAAGGTTACTTTAAGGAAGCTGAATCAGCTAGAAAAAAACACCTCACCCCCTGCTCCATTTTTTTTGTACCTTCCAGACAACTTAGAACACGATGAATGGAGAATCAGCAGCCCAAGCACTATGATACTGAATCATAATAATACTAGCACTGGACCACTTACTGCCACAGTTTTTTCTGCAAGAGAAATAACTTGTATCCAAGCCACTGTTTTTGAGTTTTCTTTTATCCTCACTGAACATAACACTATTTGACAAATAGCATTTGGAATTCCAAAGTGTATGTCTGAAATGGCAACTATGTCTGTGGTTTCCAAGTTGAAGAGGATGAATCGTTCTCTATTGTCCCTAAGACTTAAGACCATAAATGCATCAAATACATGATCAATAAAACTAATAATATGGGAGAAATGGCTTTGAAACCCAGAATCTTACTCTAATATAAATACTTTACAAAAAGGAATAAAAAGTCCATGGAAATGGTGAGGGTTTCCAGGTTACAGTAGAAACAATAAGGTTAATGCTGTTGACAGCTTTATAATTAAGTGCAAAAAACCCCACAACAACCCAAAACAAACAACAACAAAAAAACGCCTTAATTAAATGGACAGAAAGGCTGAAGCCACTAAATTGAGAGTCCTAGCTCTTAGTCCTAAGTAATTACAGGAACGCAATTTTATGTAATAGGAACTTGGCTCACGATTAAAAGGAAGGGTGATTAAATTATCTGTAAGGAACTTCCAGCTCTGTAATTCTCTACAAATCTTAGCATATTAATATTAAATTAAAAGAAAAAGTGCAAATGTACTATTATTAATTCCTAGAAAATTCCTCAAATAAAAAAGCAACTACATCTGCTTTAGATACTAAAGCAATGGTATCTTCCCTTTATCAGTAGAAATGTTTTAACACTACTAATCATCAGGATATTTTTGTGCCTGTTCTTCTGCTACCTAAAATGTGCTTATCCCCAACTCTTCAACTGTCTAACCCTTTTATTTATCTCTTTTCTATCATAGTGTATAGGTCTCATCTTCACTGAGGCTGGTCCTGACCCCTAAAGCAGGTCCCACCTGCTAGGTAACAACAGGGTTTTTTTGTTGTTTACCACAACTTCCCCATTTATATAATTACTTGCATTATTTTGTCCACTATTTGTCTTTCCCTCTATAGTGAAACTTCCAGATGGGAAGCAATATGTCTAGGTTTTTTCTTCCCCCACTTTTTTTTTTTTTTTTAAATTTCTTTTTAACGTTTATTTCTGAGAGAGACAGAGCATGAGCAAGGGAGGGGCAGAGAGAGAGGGGGGAGACACAGAATCTGAAGCAGGCTCCAGGCTCCGAGCTGTCAGCACAGAGCCCTATGCGGGGCCTGAACTCACAGATCGTGAGATCATGACCTAAGCCAAAGTCGGATGCTTAACCAACTGAGCTATCCAGGTGCCCCATTCCCTCTATTTTATGTCCAGTCCTGGTACAATGTCTAACACATAGATGAAACTAATTTATGCACTTGTTACATGAAGGAATAAATGAATAAATGAAGCAGGCATCAAGAATTGCAGAGACCATATGAGGAAATGTTGACCGACTTACCTCATTAAACACTGGATACATGACTGCATAGAGGGGCATAGAAACCATGGAAGTGGTCTCAGCTTCATTCTTCATCTCTTCCATTGTCATCCTCATTCAAAAGCCAACTACAGTAGAAAAGGCAGTGCTAAAATGCAGAGGAATCTTCATTCACTGCAGTATTTCTTCTCTTTTTTTGTGATAAAACAGGGCACAAAACATATACTGACCTGTTTAAAAGGGAAGAATGAACACAGGTTTACTATACAA
This sequence comes from Lynx rufus, assembly GCF_022079265.1. Taxonomy (NCBI): domain Eukaryota; kingdom Metazoa; phylum Chordata; class Mammalia; order Carnivora; family Felidae; genus Lynx; species Lynx rufus. The sequence goes on from NW_025814867.1 coordinate 60,762,648, forward strand.
ATACCAGTAACTTTCTTTCCCAGTCCCTATCTTATGAACAACTGATTTGTTAATATATCTTACTTATGAAGGTATCCCAGATCTGTGAGACATCTCTTCCTCCTCAGACTCAAGAATTTGCCCTTTCTTACAACAAATTTCCCTTATTAGGTACTAATTCACAAAGCTGTGATTCAGGAACCCACTCATCTTCAACTGAGACAGTGCTTTCTGAAGCACCATGGAATAATCATGCATCTAATTCCACTACATACAATCAAAAAATACAAGGAAGTACCAACAAAATACATAATTATAACATTTATATGTAATATAAAGCTGTAACTATAGAGAACCACATTAACGGACTAAGAATAAGGAATTAAGGTGTTTAGATTAAAATATTTTTTTGCTAGTAGTTCATTGATTTTGTCACCTAAACACAGCCAAGCACCAGAGATTTAAGACAAATCTTAAAACTGGGAAAATTCTATCAAATGTGGTCTATTTGGGGGGGAAAATGTTTATTTAATTTTGCTAGTGGTACTTTTCATATCTTGGTCCCCAAATCTGGCACAAAAACTTAAGTACAGAGATCCACAGACCCTGATAGCTTGGAATTAAAATACTGAGGAGCACCTGGGTGGCTCAGGTGGTTAAGCATCTGAATTCAGCTCAGGTCCTGATCTCACAGCTTATGAGTTTGAGCCCAGAGACAGGCCTTGTGCTGACAGCTCAGAGCCTGGAGCTTGCTTCAGATTCTCTGTCTCCCTCTCTCTCTGCCCCTCCCCTGCTCACACTCCATCTCTGTCTCTCAAAAATAGATAAACATTGAAAAAATAAAAAATAAACAAAATAAAATACTGAGAATTTGGGGTGCCTGGGTAGCTCAGTTGGTTGGGCATCCAACTGTTGGTTTTGGTCATGATTCCATGGTTTCATGAGCGCAAGCCCTGCATTGATCTCCATGCTGACAGTGCGAAGCCTGCTTGGGATTCTCTGTCTCTCTCAAAATAAATAAAAACTTTAAGAATTTAACAATCTAAGAGGGAAATTTTGCCTCGAAGAGCTGAGGAAATATATTGGTTTTTAAGAGAAAGCAACTGTATTTATTTTCTTTGCTAGGCTAAAAAATGAGCCTAAGTGTAAAGTGAAAGAGTAATATTAGTGACATATTTTAGACAATATATATTAATATATATTTAAAAGCCATCAGTTTTGAATAATTTCTACCATTTACAAAGCATTTTCAGATTAGAAAACATTTTTCACATGCTTTTAGTCTTCACAATGTAACTAACTTACCTTACAGCAACTGCCATTCTAATTTTACAGATGGAAAAGCAGGTTCTGAGATGGTAAATGACTTGACCAAGAACACACATGCAGGGGCACAAGACTTAATCATAATACTTCCAATCCAGATCTGATAATTCCACATAAAAGAACTAAGTTTGAGCAGGAAACAAAGAACCTCAGCTCATCTACCCAGGAAAATGCCCAGAAGTTATTCATTCACTGAAAAATGTATGTTTAGCACCTACTGTGTATAAGATGCAGTAGGGAGTGATCAGGATGTGACCCTAATCATTAAAAACTCATCTGGGCCAGACTGTGGAAGACCTAAGCAGTTTGAAAAATAAAATCAAAGGCCCGGAGTATGTATAGCTTCAAAAAGCTCTAATAACTTGTCCAATTTGAGAACTGCTTCCTATCTATCCTTCCATATTCCTACAAGTGAAGCAGAACGCAACCCCTACTGAAACAGTTTAGTCCCGTTTCTGGTAGTTCTAAACACAGGAAGTTTTTCGTTTTTGAGCTAAAAGCTGCTCCCTGACTTCACAGAACCAAATAACTAAATAAAAATAAAAAGGCTAATTCCTAAGTTTTATCTCATAGGGTAACAGAAAAACATTACCTGATGAGATCATTTATTTAAGCAGACTGCTTTGGTCATACCATTAAAGATAGAGCAGAGGAACACAAACTGAAGGGAAAACTTAAAACATCTAGTATATTTATATAAAAGACCAACCAGATCTGAGCAAGTAACAAGAGGAAGTAGGTAAATATCAACTGTGGCCCTGTTGTTTCTATTTAACTACATAAATTTGGTATTCTACTTTTCCACTTTAGAAGTAAATTGTGGGGGCACCTGGGTGGCTCAGTCAGTTACGCGTCCAACTCTTGATTTTGACTCAGGTCGTGATCTCACAGTTCTTGAGTTCGAACCCTGCAGTTGGGCTCTGCACTGACAGTGGTGAGCCTGCTTGGGATTCTCTCTCTTTCCGTCTCTCCCTGCCCCTCCCCCACTTTCAGGCAGGCTCTCTCAAAATAAGTAACATTATAAAAATAAATTGTGAATACTATTTCATATTAAACTTGGAACAAAAAAAGAGGGGCTGAAATGCAAGGAGGGTCAAAATGAAAATGATGGACAGTGGATGCACTGTATAAACAGTAATTGAAGGCATCAGTATCAATGAAAAAACAAGTGAGAAATAGCAGAACAGGGCCAACACTTGAAGAGTTATCTCATTACCTATACAGTATTAGACCTGGGACTAAATACAGAGCAGTGAACAAGAAAAGACAATCTCTGACCTCATGGAGCTTATCCAGTGAAAGGAAAGCCAGAAAACAATTAGTATTACAAGGGAGAAGTTAGGATACTATATTGCAATGGGAGAATTGGGAGAGAGAACCAGTTATCACAGAAACAAGGTGTTTCAAAGAGAAGGTGGTCAAAAGTTTTAAATGTCCTGAGCATGGACAATAACTTAAAAAAAAAATTATTTGATTTCTTAAAAAAAATTTAATGTTTATCTTTGAGAGAGAAAGCCAGAGCGCAAGTGGGGAGGGGCAGAGAGAGAGGGAGACACAGAATCTGAAACGGGCTCTAGGCTCTGAGCGGTCTCAGGACTCATAAGCTGTGAGACCATGACCTGAGCCGAACTCAGTAGCTTAACTGACTGAGCCACCCAGACTCCCCAAAATCATTCGATTTCTTGATGAGCTCACGAGTAACAAAGAGTAGTGTCACTTGTATACTGGGGGGGGGGGGGGGACTACCTGTAGGAGCTGACAGCTGGTGAGTCTAATGATCTCAGTAAAAAGGAAGTGAAAAATTAAAGTAGGCTCAATTGGATCATTTTTGTATTTTTCTCTTTTGAACATATGTGTATCCCTGCATATATAAAGGCAGATGGAAGTGATCAGTAAAAGTGGCTAGAGTCACTTTCAGGATTCCTGCTGGCATCCACCCATCTACCCCAATAAATCTGTTCAAACACTTAATTTTTTACCTTTTGTAAACAGCTGTATTGAATTTTTTTCCATTGTGTTTCATCAGTAGTATTGTCCCATGTCAGGAAATTTTCACTTGAGATATTTATGATTCAAACTTAAGAAAACACATGTATGTATTTCTCACCTCTAAAACTAACTATGTGGTACGATAGCTACTATTTATCATCACAAAGAAAGTATTATAGCAATATTATGAGTTAAAGAGGTGGCTAAAGAGGAGACACACATTCACAAACTGGGGCCACTCATGGTTTCATCAGTGTTTACATGAGATTAAAAATCAACAATTTCAATTAGGTTTCTTAAATATTAAATTGTTCTGTCATTTTTAGTACAAGTTAAAAAATGCTGTCATTCCTTCTACAGGCTTCTTTATTTGAAAAGGTTCAATGAACAACCTGCAATTACTCCCATCAACAAAGAGCCTGTTACCCAAATAGCAAAGGTACTAAGCTGATCACGGGCTGAGGGCTGAGACCCTGCCCCTTTGAGAAGGATGTTCCTTTCACAGTGGGTGTGGTCAGGCCCTGAGCAGCTGGGCAGCACCTTAACAGTTTCAGCTCTCTAGTGGCTACTGGTTTCTGAGGTGAGTGCGGATCATGTATGCATAGCCAACTGAAGATTAATAACTCCAAATCCCAAACCTGGAAAGGCCTTAAGAAGTCACCACATCCACCATCTAGTACAGTAGAAACCACAGTTCAAAAAAAATGACTTGCCATGGTAGTAATTGCTAACAATAAATAAAAATTTATTGTGGGTATGGTGGCAACATAACAACTACTTTGTTTCCCATTTCGAATGTGTTGCATTGGGGGAAAAGTTTTGATTTCAAAGTAAGCTTTGTTTCACAAGGAATTAGTCACACACACACACACACACACACACACACAAAACAAAAAAAAAAAAAAAACAAACAAAAAAACCAAGAACCAGAACTACAAGACCAGTAACACAAAGGTATATTTTTTTTAAAAGCGTATTTATTTATTTTTAGAGAGAGGGAAGAAAGAACGCATAGGCGGGGGGCAGAGAGAGAGGAAGAGAGAGATCCTAAGCAGACTCCATGCTGTCAGCACCGAGCCCAACTGGGGGCCTGATAATCACGAACAGGAGATTATGACCTGAGCTGAGATCAAGAGTGGGACACTTAACTGAGCCACCCAGGAGCCCCAAAAAGGTATACTTCTAAGCAAATTCTTCTTCAAAAACACCCTCTGTGATATGGGGCTACAAATACAAATAGAATATAAGCAACCTATTCATTTATATTTTCTCATTTCCTTGAGTGATCAAAATAGCACTGTTAATCTCTAACACACAATGAATAAGTATTAAATATCTCCCTGCACTTAAGACCATTATTTGTTTAGAGTGAGGAGAAAACAAAAATAGGTTCTTGTCCATTCCACTGCAAAACGATTAGTCTTAGAGGATTTCTGCCCTGCCCTGCCCTGCCCAAAGAACCAACAGGAGTCTGTTCATTTAAAGAACTACACTCAGAAAGATCTCAAGGTTCAGAATCAGCAGTTCCTGAAAGAGTCTCATTTTAATCCATCTGGGCATGAGATAACTCTAGAGCTAAAGTTATTTACTCACAAATATAAGGAGTGGATAAATGGAAGTCCCTGGAACTGAAATACAAAGTTCTTAGGGAGAAAAAGAAAGCTCCTAAATAAATTCTACACTTAAAAACATTTGTGAGCAGTGGGTGACTGGGTGACTCCGTCAGTTGAGCATCTGACTCTGAATTGATTTTGGTTCAGGTCATGATCCCAGGGTCGTGGGATCGATCAAGCCCCACATCCGGCTCTGTGCTAAGTGTGGAGCCTGCTTGAGATTCTCTCTCTCTGCCCCTCTCCCTGGCTTGCACTCCTCTAAAACAAAACAAAACAAACAAAACCATTTGTAGGCAGGTCTATTTGCCTTGTTTTTCTCTATAGGCAATTCCAGAACTTAGTCCCCTCACCTGGTCTTAAATTCTTATAATTCCTTTCATTTCCTTTCTTAAAGAGGAAAGTTCTATTTATTTATTTTGCTTGGGTCTCCAGTCTCCTCATGAACACTTAGCTAAAAGAAATTTATTCATTCTAGCAAGAAGCAGATTCATGTTTATGTTACCACTTATAAATATATTTCTTTTTACCAATACAGACCTTAGTGCAGCAGATACATAGTAGACATTAATAAATGTTGAATGAACAAATTAATAAGAGATGGTCAATTTATAAGTTAAACCAGCCTTGCTAATAGTTTTGAAATATCAAGCCTACCAAAACAAAACATACAAAGAAATCTAATTAATTCTATTAACAAAGATTTTAATTTACCAGTCACATTTACCAGTTTTCACTACTTCTCCCTATCCCAAGCTCTTCCTAGTATAGTAAGCTAAGAGAATATTAGCATCAGATGATTGCAACTAAAATCAGAATTCCAAAAGAAATTTACATGAAAACCAAATCAAACTAGAGAAACAAAACAGTTGCAGATTATAAATTCTAATGTCTCATTTTTATTAAGGGTGAGAGGATGTATTTTAGACCATAGGACTTAATTGGCATATAACTTAATAGTTCACAAAATTCTCAAAGTGCAAGAATTTCCAACATAGATTAGCCTTGCTTTACATAGGAGCAAGATCCAAAAAGTATCAGCTTTTAGCAGAAAGCAAAACTTTCTCTAAGGGCAAGGGTGCATAAGTGGTGCAGTTCCTAAATGTTGGACAACCTAAGCCATCACAGTCACTTCAGTGCTTATTAAAAACATTCCCAAGATGACTCAATCAGAATCTCCAAGAAAGGGTCCAGGAAGCTGTGTTTTGAGTAGACAACCCAGATGATTTTCGTGAACAGGACAGGCTGAAAAGCACTGGTATGGAAAGAACAGTGCCTAGAGAGTCAGAAAAACTAGTTGCCAAGGCGAGACTCAGGGAAGGGGCACAGGTAAAACTAAGTACCTGAGACAGGGCTTCTTTTTGGTTCTGACTTTGTGTAAGTTTCACTTAATCACTGGTTTGTTTTCCCAGCAGAAACAAAGAGGGGATAAAACTACATAATTTTAAATGCTTTGAAACTCCAAATTTCAGTGATAATAAAATTTTATTACTGCGATCTACCAGAGGTTCAAAATTAATATCATGGGAAGCTAAAATTCTTTTTATTTTTTTTTAAATTTACATCCAAATTAGTTAGCATATAGTGCAACAATGATTTCAGGAGTAGATTTCCTTAGTGCCCCTTACCCATTTAGCCCATCCCCCCCTCCCCCAACCCCTCCCATAACCCTGTTTGTTCTCCATATTTATGAGTTTCTTCTGTTTTGTCCCCCTCCTTGTTTGTATATTATTTTTGTTTCCCTTCTCTTATGTTCATCTGTTTTGTCTCTTAAAGTCCTCATATGAGTGAAGTCATATGATTTTTGTCTTTCTCTGTGTAATTTCACAACATAATACCCTCCAGGAAACTAATTTTTTTTTTATCAGATTATAAAAACTATTTACAAATTCTAGTAAAGAGATCCTCCCCAATAGCTGGTTGATTCAAGGTTTCAAATACTTGACAACTCTTTGCTTTCTCTTAAGCACCCGGCATCATGAATCATATCCATCAGGCTCCTGGAGAAACTCGATTTATTTTAAGGCTGTGTAGCTCAGTCTGGCCATTTTGCACAGCTGAAAAGGTGAGTCTTTGATATCGCAACCTATCGTTTAGGGCCTTCTCATCTCAAAATGTAACCACTTTTATTTTATTTTTTTTTTAAATTTTTTTTTTTCAACGTTTATTTATTTTTGGGACAGAGAGAGACAGAGCATGAACGGGGGAGGGGCAGAGAGAGAGGGAGACACAGAATCGGAAACAGGCTCCAGGCTCTGAGCCATCAGCCCAGAGCCCGACGCGGGGCTCGAACTCACGGACCGCGAGATCGTGACCTGGCTGAAGTCGGACGCTTAACCGACTGCGCCACCCAGGCGCCCCTCAAAATGTAACCACTTTTAAATGAGAGACTAAAGGTTTAGAGAAGAAAGCTAGGAAAAGGGGAGGCAGAGGAATAGGGTTAAGTAGAAGATCCTACTTAGATCAAAATAACCTTGAAGCCTTCAAGATAAAGCTACATCTCTCTCCATCCTCTGCAAATTATATTGTCTAGGATTCACTCTCTTCCATATATAGTTTGCTTTTTTAGTAAGGTTATGTGGAACTCAACCTCCCTGAACATGTACTACGATCAGTTCAGTTTTTGCTGAATTTTGCAGTTAGGGACATCTAGAAACAATCTCTTTTGTTTTGGTTTGGTTTTTAGTGTTTACTTTGAGAGAGAGTGAGAATGCACATGTACGCGTGTGCACACATGCAGGGGGAGGCAGAGAGAGAATCCCAAGCAGGCTCTATGTGGATAGTGCACTACTAGTGCAGAGCCTGATGTGGGGCTCAATCTCATGAACCACCGTGAGATCATGACCTGAGTTGAAATTAAGAGTCGTATGCTTAGGACTCAAGTCGTACACCTGACCCACCCTAAAGCCCCCAAACAATCTCTTGTTAATGGTAAGGGTAACATATGACACTTTGCCACCATATTTGTTTACATATATCAATATTTTTTCTGGACATCTTCAAAATATCAATGGAGAATTTGTTCAGAGCTATGGAAAAAAAGACCTTAGGTATTACGATCTGAAAACAAGGGCTCCAATTCTGGTACTATCATCATAAACCATCTTAGCTCTGAGCAAGTCACTTTACCTCTCCATGCTTTAGTTTCTTTAAAAAGCTGAGCTGTGGGGCGCCTGGGTGGCTTAGTCGGTTAAGTGTCCGACTTGGGCTCAGGTCATATTCTCGCGGTTTGTGAGTTCGAGCCCCGCGTGGGACTCTCTGCTGACAGCTCAAAGCCTGGAGCCTACTTTGGATTCTGTGTCTCCCTCGCTCTCTGCCCCTCCCCCACTCATGGTCTGTCTGTCTCTCTCCCAAAAATAAATGAACATTAAAAAATTTAAAAAAAAAAGCTGAGCTGCACACTTGAAAGAGATATAGTTAGAATAAAAGATGAATTAATTTCTAAATCAAACCATAAAGTCTCTATAATAAATACCTGTAATTTACTAAATACTATATTTTTGCACTTTTAAATAACTATTCAAAGAAAGTACGCATTCCACAATGAATTATCACTTCAATCAAATTTTTAAAGGCACCCTCTCTATCATAACACAATTTCCAGGTATCTGATACCACTACCTAGTTGAAGGACTCCAGCTACAGTTTTCTTAAAAATAAGATCAAAAAGGTAAGTGTTCATATCTCTGTAAACATGACTGACCAAACAAGCATTTGATGAGCTATTAATTGAGAAGAGAGGTTCCAACTAAAACACCACCTGAAAGCTAAGATGTCTTTGAAAACAGGTAACACTGGCAAATTAGAATACAATGACCCATGAAGGAAAAATGCAAAATGTAAAAGTGCTCTAAATTTAACTCTATTACCTTTATCATTCTTTGTTAATTCTTATATGTCTGTCATACAGAGGTGTTCCATAACTAATAAGCAGACTTGGTTCTAAACATACACTTAAAAATCAGTCCCTTAAAGCTTACAATTTATTTTTCTATAGAGGATTGGGGTTCTAAGAAACACTTCAAAATCCACAATGCTACCTAAAGGAAAACAGGATTAGGACTGTTTCCATTATACTTAGGTAACATTAATAGCACTGTCATTAGAGAGGTGGGTAATAAGCACAGTGACTCTAGAAACCAGACTTGCTTAGATTCATTCCTGGATCTACCACTTACTAGATGGAGTGACCTGGGGCAAGTTATCTAACTAGTCTGAGCTACAGTTTTCTCATCTGTGATAGGGGATAATATAACAGTCTCCCTCTGTTAAGGCTGATGTGAAGATTCAACAAGTTATTAGATACAGTGTTTAGAACAGTGCATGGCACATAGCAATTATTCAATATTAGCTATTACTATTACATTTTTATCTCAGATGAAATAACAGATCTCTTTCTAGAAATCAGGTCTCCTGCACAATCATCTAGCCAGGAGAATCAAGGACTCCTGAAAGCCAGATAAATAGTGAAGGATAAGTGATTCTAAGCCTCTTTAAAACAACAGCAGAACTGTTGTTTTTCAAATAAAATATTTTATCAAGAGAGGTAAAACACACTAAACTGTTCATTCATCCAATAAACATATGAAGTAACTAGCTTCCTACCCCTCAGCCTCTCCCTCTCAGAGGAGCTCTTTAACAACTCTCCACAGTTGGAAAACCACTGCTCTAGACTATCAGGACACAAGCACGGTAAACAAGGCATTATGAAGAACAAAGGGGAATGGTCCCAGAAGTAAGGGTTAGGTGTTGGCAAAAGCCTTTCTAAGCCCACATTTTCCCATAATTCAGTTCTCAATCTCTCACCAGTAAATTTACTCTTACTCTTGTCATATGCTTATGCATTTAAGAAACTTAAATATTAAGACCCTCAAATTTTAAAGCTATACCAGCCATTATATATTATCTAGTCCAATTTTTATATTTTACAACTTAGAAAGAAATGCCCTTAGAGGTTAACATTAATTAAGAAACAAAACAGTGACAGACATTTTAAACAAATATGCTACTGAGCTACTCCAGCTTATCATACAGGTTATGTTAGTCTGCCAAATGAACTACTTCTAGACTAACCTGCCCTGCTCCATATGTCATCCATGGGTCAATCTGCTTACAGCCAAGACCCCCAGACTCCACGCTGAGTGAAGACTGAAGCCAGCAGGAATGGGGCTCTGATTCAAAGTCGCTCCAAGTGGTACAAAGCAGCAGAAGTTTGAGATCTTCAATTTGGTGCTGCTGAGACTTCTGACTCACTCACCTTACAAGTTAAACCGTTTCGTGTCAGTGAAAGCACTTGTAGATTTTCGAGAGTATCGTCTCTTTTGTGTGGGAAGTATTGTTTAATATAGAAATCTATATGGACAAGAATTACGTATTTCTACACACAGATGGACAGTACAGAGCAGTAGGTAAAGCTCTCAAATTCAAAACAAAGATCTGAGTGTTATTGTTTACTAATCTCTCTATATTCAGTGAGAAATTAATGAAAATATTGACTGAACTACTCAGCTTCCTGGTTATTAAGAGTACTAAATGCATATGAAGCACTTAATACAGTAGCTGACACACAATATGCATTCAATTCATATTGTGATTGGTATCTTAGATAAAATTCACGCACCTGACATGTCCTGTGGACTGGAACTAAGGTGAGGCAAACTCACACCTAAGAGCACAAAATTTACTTCTGACTTGCATGACAGAGTAAGTGCCTCAAATTTTGTACCCGAGGCCCCTCATTTACCTCAGCCTAGTCCACACCTGCATAGCACACACAATGACAACCTCATATTGATATCACAATGTTATACAGCCCACTTTACATAGCATATTTTTAAAACTTTTTCTCCCTCATTTGCCAAAACGGAGACATAAATAAATTACTTGGGCCACCAGAAAAAAAGGTTACATGTCATCCAAAGCAAGTTACAGTATTAGAACACTTAAGAGAATTTGGTCAATAAATAAATTTTAACATTACTTGTCAAGCCTACATTAAAATTACTTTTCATTCTCTTAATGTAAATAGATCAACTTAATAAAAGAAAACTGTGGCCCAACTTAATAAAAACTGTGGCCCAACTTAATAAAAGAAAACTGGGGTGCCTGGGTGGCTCAGTCGGTTAAGCGTCCGACTTCAGCTCAGGTCACGATCTCACGGTCCGTGAGTTCGAGCCCCGCGTCGGGCTCTGGGCTGATGACCCAGAGCCTGGAGCCTGCTTCCGATTCTGTGTCTCCCTCTCTCTCTGCCCCTCCCCCGTTCATGCTCTGTCTCTCTCTGTCTCAAAAATAAATAAAAGTTAAAAAAAAAATTTAAAAAAAAAAAAGAAAAGAAAACTGAAGCGGACTGGGTAATGGAATAAAATTAAGACGCAGTCAAAGACTTCAGGATAATTCATAAAAGGGCATAACCTATATGGGATAATGAATAGCTGACAACAAAATCAAAGGGCTAGTTACCTTTGAGTTACCTAATGGGAAATGGGAACAACAATATAAGTAGCAACAACTGGCTTCTAAGATATTTCTACAAAACTAATTTAGGGGGAAAAAATACACATCTCTTTAGTTGTGACAATCCTCAATTTTTTTCCTATCCCAATGCCTAAGTTTCCGTTAAATCCTGGTCTGAATATAAATGAAACATTTGTTGTAGGGCAGGAAACAAAGTTGTCCCCTTGAATATGTTCATCTTTTGCTTATAAAGCTCTTAATCTAGTGGCTCATGAATCAAACAATCCCAGAGTAGCCATCAAGTGTCTGAGGGACAGCTTTCTATTTTCCTTTTTATCAGTATTTGTGATCTCCTATTTTAATTTCTCCAATATGCATTTAAAATACCTTAGAAATTCAACTAAACTCAAATGCTCATACTGTTCCTATGTTCTCTATGCTTGAAGGTATAATTTAAGGAGTCTGTACCACAGGGGCTAGGCCTATCTGCTCTGTATCACTTATAATCTTAGTTATCTAAGATTTATCTTACAGACTCTTAATTGCCTATGGGGCTCTACCAAATACATTGTGTATTTTCTTTACCTTACCTTACCAAATTTCTTTCCACCAAAACACTGCCACAAGGCACTCACATGTTGATAAAATTGTTAGCTGCAGATAACAAACTGAGTAGGTCATGTGCTTAAAACTAGGAGCTAATAAAGACAAGGTTCTATCTTTATAACACTTAACTTCACTTTTAGCTCCTAACTCATCTCCAATACAAATGCTAGGAGTCACAAAAAGAAACGAAGATATCTGCTTGTATATATACTTCCTCTTGTACCCTTCCTTTGCCAAATTAATTAATTTTTTAAGGAGGGACACCAAATTTAAGGTAGGACGTCAGAAATCTGGTGTTTTGACAACACTGCCATTGGCAAAGACATCCAGAAAGCATATATATTTCTGAACAAAAAGATCACAGCAAAATTCAAAGTGCTTTGGAATTAAATTAATTAAACCCTGCAACACTATGAACTAGTATAGGGAGCAGTTGCAGCCTAGAGGTCAGGTCTGACTCATTTATCCCTCCCAACTGGCTTTTGTTGTAGCAACCTTATATAAGTCTAAGGAGGCAGCAGGGGTGTGACATCTTAGGGTTTGGTCATTCCTTAACTCCCATCTCCACTGGAGTTCCGGTTCATCCTGAACACAGGGTGGTTGAATAAGGTAGTAAGGCATGTTTCAGTACCAGGGACCACATGGCTAAGTTAGAGAAGGTGTAATTGTTTCTCCTTTGTATCAGCTCTGGCCCAAAATTACCAAACAAATTAATGCATGCAAAAAGTACATAAGAAAAGGGGTAAGAAAGGGTGAAAGATAAAAAGGAAAAATTAGAAAAAATATATATATTAGAAAGGCTAAATGCCCACGTAACAGTTTTTCCATCCCTTTCCCCTAAAGAGAAGATTTATTACTTTCTCTATCTCCTAGCAGCTAGTACAGTACTTTGGCATAGTCAGGCTAAGTCAGCAAGTGCTAGTTGGAGATGTGGTGATGAAGTCAGAAAAAGTCTGTGCCCTTGAGGGTGGTGTCTGGCAGGGAAGAGGAACAATAAAGAAATACGTCATGTAGAGCTGCCGCTCTGCAAACCTCCGTGAGTATACCTGCCTCATGTTATACACATACTCACCGAGCAAGTTCAACACCACGTGCATGCTTAACATTTTTTGAAGAAGACAATAGAGAAAAACAACTATTGAAATACATAGATGTTCATAATTCCATTCCATACACATAAGCCCCAGAATGAAAGACAGAAAAGACAAGGATCTGCTATTTCCCCTGCCAGACTCCCAGCTGCAGTACCTCTCACAATGAGCAGCTCACCACACTGTGATGCCCATATTATACATACTACTTTTCCAACATGGCTCTGAATAACTAGTCAAATACTTCACCTACTACTCAAAGGAAAAAGTAAATCTATTCCATGGCTAAATAAAACTGGCTGCTTTAAGTTATGTTAGTCTCCAAGGTGTAAGTAACTCCCTAAGAGATTTTTTTTAGAGTAAGTTTGAATATAAGTAATTTTTGCCTGCCATACTGACCTTACCATCTAATATAAAAGTTCTCTGTAACTGCAACTCTAAATCTAACTGCCTTCCAATAGAGCTCAATCATTGACATAATTTTTATGGCAATGATTTAAAATAGGGTCTCTTGAGTGAGGCAGCTTGGATTCAAATCCTAATTCTAAGCAGTTACTGATTATATAACCTTGGGCAAGTTGCTTAACCTCTCTGTACTTTAGTTTTCCCATTTATATTGGGGATAATAGCGCATCTACTTCTACTGTTGCAAGGATTATGTGATATCATGTGAAATGCTTAGTCTGATGCCTGGCACTGAGTTACTGCTCAATAAATGGTGCTATCAGATTATATTCCAGCTTATTCTAAACACTTAGAGCAATTTCACATGTAATATATACTCAATAAATATTTGATAAATGAATGAACCAAAGTATTATTATGTAATCCATACTTACTTCTGGTAAACTTATTTCCAAGGCACTGGCCTCAGCAAACAATAGTGACTACCATTTAATATGTTCTACTGTTGTTTCCCAATAATTCATAAGCTTGCTGATAAAATCACCCTTTTTCCTTTTAAATAGTAACACTTGATTCTAAACAACTATAGTAAAGAATGAGACTGAGACTGAATAGATTCAACTCGCTCTTTGGGTAGTAAAGTTACTCAAACCAAAAATATGAATGATCTTGTAAGATTGTAATGCTGTATTACATTGAAGATGAAATTAATTTTGTAGCTAAAATTATAAAACTAAATTTTTCCATCTTCCCACAAAAAAAAAAATGGACCATCAACTACATTGTTTACCTTTCTGCAAATAAATTATTTCTACTTGCTGCAATAAAAGTGCTTTCATTGGTTACACTGTGATGTGCCCTAAAAATTCAGTACCTAAGACTGTAACTTTCTATTAACATTTCAAATGCAGCCATATACACTAACAATCGCACTCTTTAACTTCTAAATCCCGTTTACAGCTTATTTACTGTGAAATTAGCTTACTATTCTTTGTTTTTAAAATTTTTTAAGTCTGTTTATTTATTTTGAGAGAAACAGAGACAATAGGAGTGGGAGAAGGGCAGAGAGAGGGAGAGAGAATCCCAAGCAGGCTCTATGCTGCCAGTGCAGAGCCCGACATGGCCCCTGAACTCACCAAACTGAGCCAGAACCAAGAGGCGAATGCTTAACCAGCTGAGTCACCCAAGTACCCCTAGCTTAATATTCTTCATAACATTACCTATTATCATGACCTTAACAATCTAAAAACATGTAAGAAGCAGTACTTCAGATTTATCCTCCACATATTGGTTATGCTAGGTAAATATGATTTAAAAAAAATTTTTTTAAATGTTATTTATTTTTGAGACAATGCAAGACACAGAGTGCAAGCAGTGGAGGGGCAGACAGAGGGAAACACAGAATCTGAAGTGGGCTCCAGGCTCTGAGCTGTCAGCCCAGAGCCTGATGTGGGGCTCAAACTCCCCAACCATGAGATCATGACCTGAGCCGAAGTCGGACGCTTAACTAACTGAGCCACTCAGGCACCCCATTATGATTGTTTTTAAATCCAAGATTCAAATAACATAAAAACTGACTTTTTTAAAAAAGTCAGTTCAGGACTTATCAAAGACTTATATTTATTAATAAAAACTGAGAGCATCATCAAATTTTAAAGCCAAATACCAGCAATCATTTTTTGACAATATCTTGTGGGACAGGGAATTGGCAAATTCATAAAAGCATATAAGGTTACAGCAACTCAGAGCTGCTGAATTTATTCTGAGATTATTATAGTATTGAAAGGATTAGGAAATTTGTTTTCACGACCAAAACCTAACACAAATTTATCCCTGAAATTTAGTTTGCATGTTTTTAAAATAATGATCTTTTTACTCTCATAAGTATATAGGTTTAAAGTAAATAAGGTATTACCTTAAGACCCAGGGAAATATGAAAATTTTCAAGAAGCCCAAAATATATAAACTTCTTTGAAACAAGCACTACTCAGTTTTACAAAGTCACCATGTCTAAAGCAGGTGATATTAAAAGTAAAATTCAAAAGAAAATGCCATGGTTAAAAAACAAAATGAAACAACAAAGGAAAAAGCAGCATGGATTCTGCTGAGGACAAAATGAGATCACATTAGGGAAGCATAGAATCCATTAAAAGTCAGTTAGTTTCCTCCACGTCTGTATTTTGTTATAATGAATGTTGCCTGCAAAAAGCAGGACAGTGATAAGGTCTCCAAAATGCTCTGTTGTACAGAAAGTTTGCTGTAACAGAATATGACTCCTTTGTCATTTTGCTATAGAAAACGATCTATTCTGATTTTAGAGATCTCCAAAAAAACCAAACATCTTTCTACAATTTATTTTTTTAATGTTTATTTTTGAGAGAGAAAGACACAGAGCACGAGTGGGGGTGGGGCAGAAAGAGAGGGAGTCACAGAATCTGAAGCAGGCTCCAGGTTCTGAGCTGTGAGCACAGAGCCTGACGCGGGGCTCAGCTCAAACTCACGAACCGAACCGGGGAGACATGACCTGAGCAGAAGTCGGACACTTAACTGACTGAGCCATCCAGGTGCCCCTTTCTACAATTTGTATTATAAAACTTCTGTCATAAGTCCTTTCATCTAAAGGTAGAAAGCAAGTCTGTTTTACTTATTTCTGTATTTTTGTCCCCAGCAGAGTGCTGGAGGCACTGTCCATGGATGCACTCGTTCATTCAATCATTTATGCGTTCATTCAGTGAGTATTTACCGAAAACTTACTTTGTGCCAGATACTGTGTAAGTAGTGAGGTAAGGCACGTGACAAATGACAGGACCCTACCCAGGTAGCTTATAGTCTAATGAGGGAGACAGACATGTATCACATGAATTACAGAAACGATGGAGTTCCTACTGTGATGATGCTACAAAGGGGAAGTATGGAGTATGATGAAGATACAGTGGGAACTTACTATAGTTAAGTTCTAATTTTAGGAAGGAGGAGTCAAAGAAGGTTGGGAAAGGTTCCCCAGAGGAATGACATTTAAACTGAGATCTGCAAATTAACTAGGAGTTGGCCAGACCTGGGAAGGGGAGGAAGAGCAGTCCAGCAGGGAGATGGCATACGTATAAAGGCTCCCAAGTCAGGAAAGAACTTACACATGTAAAAACTGAAAGGTGCAATAAGTAAGAAAGGCTGGATACAAGGATGGAGAGTTAGGAAGGAGGCAAAGGATAAACTGCAGCATTAAACAGAGTAAGAGAATAAGGGTATTTGAATATTTAAGTAATTTTAAGTCCCTTTATCACGTAAAATAAATAATTTCAGGCACTGAGTCTTTATTCTATAATATAAAGGTCTACAATCAAAAGACCTGGATTATGCCTTAGTCCCACCAGTCACTAGTTAAATGACCTTTCACGTAACCAATCTGAAACTCTTCGTTCTCTGTATAAACAGGTACTCAATTATTTTACCTACTGGGGATAGAATAATACAGAGTCCTGTTCTCATGACTTTCTATACTTAAAAATAGATGCACATGGAGACATCCTAAGTCCTGTAAGAGATGATGTCCAAAAGCTGACACCAAGGCTCTTGAAAACAAAAATAAGAACAAATGTGGACACTTGTGAACTATAAACTACGATGAAAACATAAGTGAACGCATAACTCTGTGAACCCTAACTACTTCAATGTGCAGAGATCCAAAAGGACCACAGTATTTTAGCACGTGACTGAAAGAGGATAAATGCAATAAAAACATTATTCCATCACTGCAATATAGATGAAATATCAAAACTGTAATGGACGTCAGAGACGACGAGTAATGACAGAACTGAAACAAGGAGAAAAATTAACACATACTGAACAAATGCATTAAATTAATTTTACTTATTTCCAAATTTTTCTGACTTTTGGGTCAAAAGCTCATTCCCCAACCTCATAGCTGCATGCCAAAAGTTAGAGAACTCACTTCACACTTCCCCCAACAAAAAACAAACATCTACACTGCCATCTAGAAAATATATTAACACTCTTGCTTTACTATCACTAACTCATGTTCAGTTTACAGTCTATGTAAACTACCACCATATCCTTCCAATATAGCATAGTTATCCCCACATAAATTTTCTACTTGTTTAGTTGATCTTCCTTTCCTTGTGTCCTGCATTACTCATGGTGCTACGTTATTCCTATACTTCCAACTTCATTCTATAGTATCAAACCTCCACTTTATTTTAAACGTTATGTTAACTTCTAGACCATCTTAACTTCAGTCATACGGGGAACAATATACCTCTAATCCTATAAAATGTTTCTGCATTCAAAAGTCAAACACTGTTGATAATATTTTCAAAGTACATTCAAAAATCAGCAGTTTCAATGGTTAACATATACAGTAGTAAACCATGATTAACTATTAGCTAGATACCTAAGTATTGTATATAAACTTATCACAAAGAAATTCTGATGTCAAAAAACATACACCTAAAAGTCTATTAAGGAACTATCCAATAATAACATTCATACATGGTCACACTAACAATTATAAAGGAGAAGACTGTTACAAGCATACTGCTTTCTGCTTAATACAAAATATAAACGTCAGATTTTCCCATTCTTTAACATAAAATAGAATGAATTAAAAGTCGTAAGTAATGCTAAGAAAAATAAGTGCCTGACGTTTTTACACACGTGCACGTGCACATACACACACCAGGGTCAAGAAAATCAAGGGGAATGGAGATCAACAAAAATGTGATGTTACTTCCAAAAAATGCAACGTATATTCTTTTCTAATAATGTGCACACTATACTCTCTTGTTGCTGTTATTATTTGAAAAAAAAGTGTAAAATAAGTTTTTTGAAAGAATTCCTACACTACTGTTGTCAGTTTTACAAAATGAGAGTAAAAACAGTCAGTCCTACAGTAGGAAGGGAAAGGAATGCCTTGTAACTATAAGGGTGGGATATATTTTTTCGACATTCTCCTATCTCATTATCTGTTTAAAATGGTGGTACAGGGGCACCTGGGTGGCTCAGTGGGTTAAGTGACAGACTTGGTTTCAGCTAAGGTCATGATCTCAGGGTTCGTAGGTTCAAGCCTCCAGTTGGGCTCTGTGTTCACAGCTCAGAGCTTGCTTGGGATTCTGTACCCCTCTCTCTGCACCTCCCCCACTCGCTCTGTCTCTCTTAAAAATAAGTAAACATTAAAAAAATAAAATAAAATGGCGGTACAGTTCATCACTTAATATACTTCTAATAAGTAAGTTGAAACTCAACATTATTTTTCCAAAAGTTAGAATGTGTCCTTCTTTTATTGAGGAATTGCTCCAACTCAAAAAACTCTTCACTTCGCAAAGGGCTTCTTAAGAATGCACAAAATGCATTACTTTGCGATTTTCCCCACTCATTTCAAAAGACCACCAACCTCTCTACCCCTTTTCTTTCTGGTGCGGCAGCTCTATTCAGAAGCGGGATTACAACTGGATTAGATCAGATCTGTCCCTACGTGTGTGACCTTGGGCACGTCATTTATCCCTTCAGTTTCTCATTTGCATCTTTGAAACGGTATCTTTGAAAACAGAACGGGTGTAAAGATACCTTGGGACTTATATCTAGGAGGGTTAAGGTTTTCTGCTCAGAGGCAAAACTGCCTCCTTAGAGGGGTCACATCATGAAACTAGAACTGAATCCGTAGGTCTCTGTCAACATTTGACTCTTCCTTCTACAGTTCTCTTCTTTCAAAGGGCATAACCTGAGTCACCTCAAGAGCAGACTCCCAAGCGCCCCTTCCCTCCTCCACTCCTTCCCTATCCTACTTCTAAAGCAGGGGGAAAACAGCAGCCACATGTCCCCGCCCCAAGCCACACCTTCAGAGGACCCCACCCCAGACACATCCGCCTTCTCCCTTCTCCGGGGGCACCAAAGGCCAACCTCGCCCTTCCCCTCCCGCCCCCACCTAGAGGAGACTTCCTGGAGGCGTTCAAGGCCCGAGCAGGGCAGGCAGCATTTACAAACCCGCTTTACGCCACTCGCGTAGGGTAACCTCGCTTACGCCCATAGGGCCCCGTTCCCAGCCCCGTCCGCTCCGCCTGCCAGAACCAAGCCCAAGTGCCTCAGCCACGGCCCCTGTGTGACCCCAGACCTCTTCTGCTCCGCTCGGGGCTACAGAGACTGGGAAAGAACAGCCACACCTTACCGGCAACTGAGGCACTGACTTCACTTCCCACCTTTGGAGCC
Source organism: Lynx rufus (assembly GCF_022079265.1). NCBI lineage: Eukaryota > Metazoa > Chordata > Mammalia > Carnivora > Felidae > Lynx > Lynx rufus. The sequence goes on from NW_025814867.1 coordinate 60,782,326, forward strand.
CTCTTCAACTCCCGGATCAATTCACTCCGGCGACGCCGGAAGGACCCGAGAGGAACCAGGCGTTGTCCGGAATCCTGCCCAGCCGGAGTCGCGCAGGGGCCTATGGGGACTCGTAGTCCCACTCGCCGGCGTCGCTTGCAATTCCTGCACAAGCAAGACTACAACTCCCGGCAGGCCGTGCGGTAGAGCCTAAGGCGATGGGTGGGGACACTTCTACCCAATAAAAGGACAGTTCCCTGCTTTTGCGGGAGGAGGTGAGACGGATAGAGAGGGTGCTTGAAAAGCGGGGGGAAGGGAGGGGTCAGCTCTCACCTGCGCCAATCAGGGTGCTGGGTCGGCCCTGCCAGCGACTCACCCATTGTGGGGGCGGGCTAGCGGAGCAGAGGAAGGAAGGGGGTTGGGGAGAGAGCTTGAGGTGGGGGACGAGGGGTGGCTGAGCTGTGGGCGCTGCATCGGGGGGAGAGGAAGCAACGCGGGAATCGCCGGCAGACAGGGAGGGGGCTCTGTGGGGATGCGCTCAGGCCGGAGGGGCAGCTTCCCCGAAAGCGGTAGAGCCCCAAAGACACCAGGCGGCCAGACCTGCGGGTCGCGGAGGGGTAGAGTGAGCCTGGGCTCCTCGAGGAGGCTTCCGGGCCAGGGAGGCAGCTCCAGGTGTGAAGCCACTGACTGAGGAGAGAGGGGTCCCCAGGGAAAGGGAAGGGGCAGAACAGCTGCAGAAGTGCAGGGAGCGGGAAGGTACTAGGGCAGCAGCTTCCCGCCGCCACCAGCCGGGGCAGCAGCAGGAACAGCAGGGGGAGGAGCAACAGCTGCCGAATTCACCAACTAGAGGAGGGGGAGGCGGAGCTTAGTTCACTGTAGCAGCCGGAGGCGCAGTCTGGACTGTAGTTTCCCGGGAGAGACGAGAGCAGGAACACGAGCAGAGCGGAGCGCAGTCCTCCGAGCATCAGCTCCAGCATCCCACCAGGGGTTGCAGGTGTGTGGGAGGTAAGCGTGGGTGCCTCTTCTGGGCGTCCTCATACTGCCCAGGAGAAAGCGTCTTCCAATAGGAATTCTGTCAAGGCACAGGTAGTCTCTGACTCGGGTTAGGGAACGGGTGCGAACCCTTTTAGATGAAATACGTACATTTTGGACTTTGAAGGGGGGAAAAAGCAAAAGGTGGCTTGATTGTGGGTATAAAGGGCGTGGTTAAGTGTTTTTGGCGTGAGTTACACCATTAAAACTGTTTTGGGAGATCTTAGGATTTAGGGAAACCCGGATAATTGAAGATGAGGTTGATGGTATCTGGGTAGGTGCGTAGCTGGTTAAAAAAAAAATGTCATTGATATAGAATTACTTCAGAACTCTTTCACTAGGAAAATAACTTTGCATTCTTCTTCAGTGTCTACCCCTTACGTTTTATCAGATTGTCCTACTACCGACCTGTTTTCCAGGGTGGTTTACTGCAGGTTCCTAAAATTGAGAGAGATCTGTATTAAGGAAGCGAATGCAGGCAGAATAATCAAGATGACTAAACCTATCAGAAGTATAACTTTGCCAGCGATAATGTAAAAATGTTTTAATGGATGGATACTTAGCTTTCCTTCCAGTGGCTCTAGAATATTGGAACAAAGACCAGGACTCAGCCTACAGTGGGAACATATGGTGTATTTCGTTGCTGCTTCTTATTCTCTCATTTGGGTCTGGTAATATTTATGCATTTGAAAAACTAAAGTACAAGAAAAGCTGTACGAGGATCTTTTCTGTTAAGGGGGTATGTGCTAAATGGTTACCCTTAGTGTGTGTCGTGATGGGTTCAGGCTTAAAACACATGTAATAGTATCATAAAAAAAATAGTTTATTCTTGGTATTAAACCATGTACAATTTCTCTGATTGTTATTAAATACCTGTGGATGAAAATATGTTTTAATACTAGGTAAAGGTGAAAGTCATACCTACCTTTGTGCAACTATGATAAAATTGCAGGCTTTCTTTTTAGAAAGTATGTAAATAGCTATTTTCCTAGTCATTTTCTTTTTGTTTCCAAGGTTCTCCAGATTACACGGCTTTTAATCATAGTAGCATATTGCAGCACGTTTTCCTTAGAAATGCTTTCATTGTGACAGTTGTGTATTCCAGGGTCTGGGTGAATAATTTGGATTTTTTTTTTTTTTTTAACTAGGGCCAATACAGTGGGGTAATTATCTTCTGTTTTCTGGTTTTGATGCTTTCCTCATTTACTTAGTATTTCAGGATTTTATTTTTGTAAAGCACACACAGTTCCTTTTTCAAAAAAAAAAAAAAATGGCCAGAAGGAATTCTCTTTATAGATTAAAGTTCTATCCTACTGAGTGCTACTACTGATAAGCCTAAATGACTTATCAGTATATTTACTCCTCCCCTCCAGCACCCCCTGCCACATTCTTATACACCAGAGAAATATATACACGGACAGATCTTAGAAAAACAGCCGCTTTTAGATTGTCTCCAAGCAAATCAGGTATTAGAAGCAGCAAAGAGCTTAGAAAAAAGAAAAAGCAACAGTAGCCACTAAACTTAGCAGTCGTGGTAAGGATCTGAGTTTATCTTTGCTATATATCACAGGCGAGTTTATTAATCCACGTAGCTGAAAAGACACTACGTAACTGATTTTAGGAGAAAAAAATGAGTACTAGAATATAGTGAGGCTTTGAAAAGATTGTTTTTACCCTTGTTATTTGTCATTCTGTGGATTGTTCTGAATTAGTCTTAGAATCTTAGTCTCTGCTACTAATTGATTTTGTGAAACTGAACACCCGCTGTCACTGATATATTTACTCCATGTAATAATAACAATTAATAGTAATATTGGCAATGAAGTTCTTTCAAAGCCTATATTAAAAGATCTTTTGAAAGAGTTTGGTTGGGAATCAGTTAATAGTCAAGTAAATGGGATAGAAAAAAAAATATCGAAACAGTTGGAATTCAGATGTACTCTGAATCCCAACTATTTCTAGGTCTTCTGCTGTGAGGTATCATAAAGGATAGAGTCTCATTAGGAATGGCTGAGTTTGTAGTATTAAAGTACTGGATTTTTCTCCTGCTTCCAAGATTTGGATCCTTTTTATTATGTCAGTGAAAGAGATTGGGTTCCTGTATCATTTGGGAGTAAGACCATGTTTTTATAAGGGAGAAATCGTTAGCAATATATAGTACTTAGGTATTTGTTACCTTGAACTTGTGTCAAGAGATTTTAAATTGGTGTTCACATTAAATCTCATATAATATGAAGTCTTCTTGACTGTATGTTACTGGTGTTGAGATGATTGTTCATGTCACAGTTTATAATTTTATGTAAAGTACTACCTAGGTAAAAAGCATATTATTTGTTCTGCTCTTGATTTTTACTATTTGTATATGGCTATTAGTGAGCATATGATGAGAAAGAAAAACCAACAGAGTGCAGAATGTCTCTCTGGAATGGATAGTGCTCTGGAAATCACTGTTTTTTTTAGCCAAAAGACTTGGTTAATTTCGAATTGCAATATATTTTGAACTTTTTTTAAATACAGGATTCTGACTCTAAGTTTATTGAGTGAAAATAATTGAGTAGCATAGATTTCTCTAACAGGAGGATTCACTGATGCATGCAGCACAAAAGAGCGAGACTTAAAGGTTCAAGATCAAATGGTTTTGGTGTGTTGGGAGGCTGATTTATAGAAGGAGGTAGATATGAAAAATGCTGTTTGATAAACAGCTTGAGAAACTGCCCTTAGCAAGAGAGAAAAGAGATTTGATCTGTATTGTTAAATGCCTAGAAGTGATTTAATGGCCTTTTCTCCCCCCCAATCATTGCTGGAAGCCTATACCCATTGTGGGAGACAATACTTTCCTATATTGCATTTTACAAGACCAGTGCTCTAACCCCTGAGATACAGAGCCTTGTTTCCTATATTGCATTTTAAACTGGAGTCAGACTGGCAATAATTCATTAGATATTGAGTGATCGTGGGTTATTAACGCAGAGCAAAAAAAGATCCACTATGTATATATTCACTTTGAAGTGAATGAATTATTTGGACATAATATTAAAAAGAAGTAAAAACCCAAAAGGTGTTTTCCCCCTTAGTAACAGAGATACTTGAACCAGATACTAAAGATGAGCAAGAGCATCCCCCTCCCCCTTCTTCCATCAAACTTCAAAGGTTAATTACTGCTTTGGGGGATCAGGATTAATTATACAATGGTAACAATTTGTTTTTGTTTTGTTTTCAATCTAACGTCTTCAAAATTTAGTCCTTAAATTTTGGTAAGTGTGTTTGAACCAAGTAGGTTATTAGCTTCTAGAGACCACATACTTCTTTTCTATCTCCTGCTCATTCTGAGCATCTTGTGTCATGCTCAGCATAAAGTAGTGGCCCTATAATCGCTTACTGAATTAGAACTACTGGCTAAGACTTTTTAATGTACACAGTGAGACATTTTGCATTTTGATAGACAAGGGTTAAGTTGACCTCGCAGAATAATTACTATACATTAGCCTTTCTAAGAATGTCTTTGTGCTGGTTGGCCTTTGCAGAAGTGTCCATTGAGCCCAATTTCATTCAGACAGTGTGGGCTGCAAAGACTGATGTACAACTTTGTGTGGTACCATTTCTAAATTCATCCCAGAGATAGGGAATGTGGATGAGGGGAAAGGGCTCTCCCACTGGTGACAACCAAGTTTGCATTTCCAGCCAGGTCAGTCTATGGATCAACGCAATTTGACCTAAGTAAAATACCTTTGCTGAAGCTTACCCATGAAACACACATTTCATTCCATAAAACCTGAATTTATTCTTCCATTTTTATAATCATTTGTTAAAAAACAAGAAAAGGAGCAAGAAGAAAGGAAGTCAGACTGTGTTTAAGTACATGTGGAATTGGGCATTTGTTGTCTTTTGCATTTAAGCTTCCAGAAACAGATTAATCTGATTAATGTAAGAATGAAGAATTCAAATGTGATTTTTCTTCTATTACTCCAAAACCTGGAGAATTTGAGTTAGTTGTCAATAGTTCTTTAGTAGTAAATTTAATAGTAACATATTTAACTGCCTTTTATTTGCTTTTTAACATAGCTTTGCTAGCATGCAAATAGATACAAATTGCTTAGAACTGATGATTAACCTTCCTTCTTCATGTTCCTTTGGCATGACTCTTCATGCTTAACATTGTGCCTTGTGTAGAATTAGCTGAGTTCGTAACTGACTTCCTCACCAGATGCTGAGTAACTTCAGAACTGTTTCATTTACCTTTCTATTTAAGAGCCTTATGTAAAGTCTATCCTTGGTAACAATTTATTTAAATGTTTGATTACCTATAGAGAAACATAATTTTACATTTTTCACAAACAAATACAACTAAAAAAGGGATTGTTTCTTGGACCTCTCTTTTAGCACCAAATGCAGCCCTTTGCCCACAACTGTTGCTTATATAGAGTTAAATATAAATACTGATGTCTATTGTGACATTGTGAATGAACAGAGCAAACATTGCTATTAATTGCAACATTGCATAGGCGTGTACTTCAGATATAAATTTATTAATTGGATGCCTTTTGGCATTGTCTCTCTTTGCCTCTAAAATTTTGCTGACTTAAAGATGTACTTTTAAGTAACATTCCCCACACATTCATACACACACCGTCTATGGCTTTTCTTCTTGATACATAAAAACAGAGACTTAGAGAAAAACAGATAAATGTTACATGAAGCTTTGTCGTAACAAATTTAACTGGTCTTGAATGTTCAATTTTTAGTGAAATGGTTGCATTGGGAGGCCTTATTCAGGCTTATTAAACCTAAATTATATAGATATTTGTCATTTTGAGCCAGCAAGGGGAAGGGTTGAATTTGGCATTCACAGGGCTCTATGCTAGCCTTCTGTACATCATAGCTACTGAAATGTACATGGTACCTCCAACTCCAGCCACTGCTTCAAGACCCCCTTCTGGTTCAGCCTAGGAAAGGAGCCTTCTGAGCTCCTCCCAGCTTCTAATTTAGTGTGGGAAGGAAGGCAGTTAGAATTTACTTTGATTTAATAATCTCATTTTCCTAAGTGTACTGTTTTTCCCCGATAAATCTCACACCAGAGTTCTCAATAACAGTAACTGAAGGGTCACAAAGTGATTTCTATGGCACAATCTAGCAATTCAGTGAGTACCTAACAACTTGAAGTCCATTTCCCTCCCACCGTCTTGGCTTCTTTTGAGTGGGCCCACAACAGTTCACTGGAATACTTTTGATATGTTACCCACATTGGATTGCTTCTGTCATTTTCTTGATAACTTAAATTTGCTTTGAGAAACTAACTAGTATGGAAACCAATTTGACAATAAATTTCATATATTGAAAAAAAAAAGAAAAACTAACTAGTTTTATTTGAGGTCTTTAACCGTATGTAACTTGAAGTGTTAGTTAACTTTACTTTTTCCATCTTTTAATAGTGCGCTGTAAACACTTTATTATAATGTATAATTTTAATTGTTGGGTACTTCAAAAAGCCATCAAAAATCATTGAAGCAATCAGTGTTTTTTAAGATACAGTCAGCCTTCCAGTTAAACCTGTACAAAGCATCTTAAATTGCTTACAGATATCAAATCACTTGTTCTATGGTCAAACTAAGTTAAACTGTATTTTATAAGTCACTTGACATCTAATACTGGATAAACTTTTAATAATACCAGTATCCTGACAGCCACATAACAATGGTATAATTTTTGTTTTTGCTAAGTCAGGGAACTTTTTACAAATTGTATTAAAAATAAAATGCTGGAGAGCCTGGGTGGCTCAGTTGGTCAAGCGTCCGACTTCAGCTCAAGTCATGATCTCGCGGTTTGTGGGTTCGAGCCCCACATAGGGCTCTGTGCTGACAGCTCAGAGCCTTGGAGCCTGCTTTGGATTCTGTGTCTCCTCTCTCTCTGCCCCTCCCCCACTCATGCTCTGTCTCTCTCTCTCTGTCTCAAAAATAAACATTAAATAATAAAATAAAATGCCAATAATCCAAAATTATAAAAGCCTAATCATAATTATTTGTTTTTTAATTATAAGAACAGATTTAGTTAATAATTACTAATATAAAGTTAAGTATTTTGAAGGAGAAAGAAATCTTATTTTCAAGATTATTAAAAAGCAAATTCTTACTCATATGGCCCAAAAGTAATTGACAATTTAAAAAATAGTTTTACAGTACGTATCGACTAGAAATGCTTTCAGCTTCAAGTTTTATGTACAATTAATATAAAACAATAGGGATTTATTATTCTAGAACAAGAGGTCTGGAAGTAGTTGTTCACTTTTTTGTTTAGAAACTCAGTGTCGTCAAAGTTTTGTGCTCATGCTTTTTCTCGTACTTGCTGCACGTAGGGTGTTCCTCCTGATCCAGATGTCATCTTCTACTTCAAGGCAGGAAGAATAAGGAATGGCTGTACCTATTGAGTGTTTCTCTTTTAGTCAGGAAATAAAAGCTTTCCCAACAACCTGTTCCTGCAAATGTCCAATGTGGACCTACTGGCATATGGCATGTGGATGCCTCTAGCTTTTTTTTTTAAAGTTTATTTATTTTTGAGACAGAGAGAGACAGACCATGAACAGGGGAGGGGCAGAGAGAGGGAGACACAGAATCCGAAGCGGGCTCCAGGCTCTGAGCTGTCAGCACAGAGCCCGACGTGGGGCTCCATCTCACAGACCGTGAAATCATGACCTGAGCCAAAGTCAGATGCTTAACCGACCGAGCCACCCAGGCGCCCCTGGATGCCTCTAGCTTTAAGAGAAGCTTAGGTATCAAGGACTTTTGGCCTTTGCGGTGGATAAAGCAGGGAAACAGTAGCTTGAGAATAATTTGGGGGTAATGAGTCAATAGTTTCAGCTGTAGCCTCATAATTAAGACCATGTTAACTTTAAATTGTATTTCTTCTCATTCTAACTCTGCCGACTGTTTATTTGTTGTTTCACCTGGGTTAGAAAAAGCTAACCATCTTATACCACGTTTTCATTTCTGTAGCTACCAAACTTCAAGTCTCTGGGCCAAGGCATTCCTCACAGACTGATGGTATCTCTGGTTAAAAGGTCATCTGGCCCATACAACACTTAATACTTGTCCTATACTTTTTATCACAGATGTAATAACACCTGAAAGGATGATTCTCTTATAAATCTACTTTAAATTTCAAGGTAACAATGAACCTCCATATAGACTGTATTTGAGAATATAGATATAATACAAATGAAAGAACAATTAAATATTAGATTCTTTTTTAAGATTTGTTTAGCTGCCTGAAAAAGTAAAATAAGCCAGTTTCATAGAGAGGAACTCACTCTAAAAGATTTTAATCCTGGAGGCGTCTGGGTGGCTCAGTTGGTTAAGCGTTCAGCTATGGCCTAGGTCATGATCTTGCCATTCCCAAGTTTGAGGCCCGCATCAGGCTCTGTGCTGACAGCTCAGAGCCTGCAGCCTGTTTCAGATTCTGTGTCTCCCTCTCTCTCTGCCCCTCCTGGGCTTGCACACACTCTCTCTCTCTTTCTCAAAAAAATAAACATTAAAAAAAAAAAGATTTTAATCCTGGAAATGATGTTATTACTCATTGCTAAAATGTGAAACATATCATCAACATCCATACAGTAATTATTATCTAAATTTTGACTAATTCTTACAGTGACACATCTTTGATTTATGGTTTTCATAAACTGTGATTCCTTGAGGTTAGGAAAGTCTGAGGAAAGAACTGAAACTGAGAAAATGGAAACAAATATATAGTTTTTCTACATTAAAAAAACTCATAAGGAAAGATGTTGACTGTAGAGTCTTATATAGCAGTTGTCTGAATTTCTCTATCAATATCTTTATTTTTCAATTTTTACATTTCTGTCATTTGATTTCAGGTGAGTGGCTTTATTGTGTCAAAATTCTCCACATCGGGGCACCTGGTGGCTGTGTCGGTTAAGCATCTGATTCTTGATTTTGGCTCAGGTCATGATCTCACGGTTCGGTTCGTGGGATTGAGCCCTGCACATCAGGCTCTGCTCTGAGGCGGAACCAACTTGGGATTCTCCCTCCCTTTCTCTCTGCCCTTCCCCACCGCTCGTGCTCACTCTTTCTCTCAAAATAAATAAATAAACATTAAAAAAAAAAACTCTTCAGATACAGTCATATGTAAATTTCTAAGCTACTTTCACAATCTGTAGCATGGGGTTGGTGCCTCACAGAGATACAACAAAATGTATAAAGTCACTTTTTCCTTGGCATGATCTTTTGTCAATAAAGTTAACAAAAGAAGACGTGAGACACATTTACATAAAAACAAAGATATGGGACTTAGGACTGGTACTACAACAGCTACTATGGTAGAAGTCCAGAAGAAGAGGAAATTGAGCTAATGTGGCGGTCAAGGAAGGCTTTGAGAAAGACGTAGGGTAGTGTGGTGTGTTGGTTAAGAGCACAGAGTGGCACACTACAGCCTATAGGCACACTACCTTTTTGGTAAATGAAATTTTGGTAAATGAAACACAGTTATGCCCATCATTTACATATTATGAAGATTGCTTTCTTGCTACACCAGCAGAGTTGAGTCATTGTGATAAAGACCATATGGCCCAAAGCCTAAACTATATCCTATCAGGCCCTTTAAAAAAAAAAAAAAAAAAAGTCTGTCAACCACTGGTTAAGAATGTGGGCTCTGCAGGGGCACCTGGGTAGCTTAGTCTGAGTGACTCCTGATTTCAGCTCAGGTCATGGTCCCAGGATTGTGGGATCGAGCCACACATCTGGCTCCACACTAAGTGTAAAGCCTGCTTAAGATTCTCTCTCTCCCTCTGCCTTTCTCCCCTGCTGTTTCTAAAATTAAAAAAAAAAAAAAAAGTGGACTCTGCAGTCAAAACTGAGTTCAAATTTGGTTTTGTAATCTGTAACTTGACTCAAGTGCTGTTTATGTTGCTATAATGAGATTTCACACAAAGTGCATCGCAGAATACCTGGCATGCTCATAAATGTTATTTTATTAAATGTTAGATTTATATTGTTATGATTTATTAAGTGAACAATAACTTGTAATTCAAATAGGAACTTTAAACTCTACTCCTTAATGCTAAAATAAATGTTCAGGAAACTGGGAAGGATGTCATCTAATTGTAAACAAATTTTCAAGTGTTGCACAAAATATTGTATAGGGATAATAAGATTGATATAGAACTGAAACAACCTTGATGTACGGAAAAGTAAAGCCCAGACTTTAAAATACAATTAAGACTGAACAGCATATTGGATATTGTAGGAAGCCATGCCAGTCAATTAAGAAAGAAATTAAGATACTTAATTGAAATTTAGAAGAAAATGAGATTTAAAAGGGAATATACTACAGAAGAGACATCACTACCAATCTTATAGAAATAAAAGATTATTAAGGAATACTATGAACAATCATATGGTACAGTTAGATGAAATGGGCAAATTGCTACCAGAAGACAAACTACCAAAGCAGAAGAATAAATAGAGAATGTGAATATATACTCAGAAATCCCCCCAACAAAATACTAGCAAATCAAATCTGGCAACAAATAAAAATTATACACCATGATCAAGTGGGATTTATTCTAGGAATTCATTCTAGGTTAGTTTAACATGAAAATCAACCAGTATAATACACCATATCAATAGAATAAAAGGCACATGATCATCCCAATAGACACAGAAAAACATTTCACAAAATCCAACACATTTTCATGTTGAAAACATTCAACAAACGAGGAATAGAAAAGAATCTCCTGGGGTGCCTGGGTGGCTCAGTCGGTTAGGCGTCTGACTTCGGCTCAAGTCATGATCTCACGGTTTGTGAGTTCAAGCCCCACATCAGGCTCTGTGCTGAGGGCTTGGAGCCTGGAGCCTGCTTCAGGTTCTGTGTCTCCTTTCTCTGCCCCTTCCCCACTTGTGCTCTGTCTCTGTCTCTCAAAAATAAATAAATGTAAAAAAATAAAAGAATCTCCTAACCTGGTAAGAGACATACAAAAACCCAACAGCTAACATCATTCTTAATGGCGAAAGACTCAATATTACTTCAAGATCAGGAATAATAAGGATGTTTGCCCTCACCTTCTATTCAACATTGTGTAGAGGTTCTAGCCAGGGTAGTCAGGCAAAGAAAGAGAAAAATAAAAAACCTCCAGATTGGAAAGGAAGAAGTAAATCTATCTATTCACAGATGAAATGATCTTGTATATAGACAACCCAAAGAAATACACACACACACACACACACACACACACACAACTATTAGAACTAAATAAGTTCAGCAAGGTTGCATGATATAAGACCAAGATAAAGATATCAATTGTATGTTTATATACTAGCAATGAACATCCAAAAACAAAATTAAGAAAAATAATACAATTAAAATAGCATCAAAAAAATCTAATACTTAGGAAGTACAAGACTTGTACACCAAGAACATAAAACGATGTAAAAAAATCACTAAAAGAGAGTAAAGAAGACCTAAATAAATTGAAAGATATCTCATGTTTATGGATTGAAACATTGTTAAGATGGTGCTTATTTCCTAAATGTATCTGCCAATCCAGTGCATCAAAATAGATCTTCTTGGAAAAATTGACAAGGTGATCTTAAAACTTATGTGAAGGGGCGCCTGGGTGGCGCAGTCCATTAAGCGTCCGACTTCAGCCAGGTCACGATCTCGCGGTCCGTGAGTTCGAGCCCCGCGTCAGGCTCTGGGCTGATGGCTCAGAGCCTGGAGCCTGTTTCCGATTCTGTGTCTCCCTCTCTCTCTGCCCCTCCCCCGTTCATGCTCTGTCTCTCTCTGTCCCAAAAAAAATAAATAAACGTTGAAAAAAAAAAAAAAACTTATGTGAAAATGCAGTGTACCTAAACATACATTTATTAGTGGAGTAGCATTGAGAGTTCAGAAACAAACCTGACATGTATGGCCAATTGATTTTTGATAAGAGTAAGGACAGTCTTCAACAAATGATACTGAAACAAGTGGACATCCATATGCAAAAGAATGAAATTGGACCCTACCTCACACCATATACAAAATATGTGACACAAAATGGATCACAGACCTAAACAAATGAGCTAAAATTATAAAATGCTTACAAGAAAATATAGAAGTAGATTGTCACCACCTTGTATTAGTTTTCTTAGATATGACACCAAAAGTACAAGTGACAAAAGAAAATATAGACTTCATCAAATTTAAAACTTTTGTGTTTCAAAAAAAAAGTTAAAAAAAAAAAACTTTTGTGTTTCAAAGGACACAGTCAAGAAAATGAGAACACAAATCATAGAAGGGGATTAAATATTTGCAAATCAAATACTTGGGAAGAGACTTCTAGCCAAAGGGCATAAAGCACTTTTTTATAATTCAAAAATAAAAGACAACCCAATTAAAATAAGCAAAGGAATTGAGTAGAAATTTCTTTCTCCAAACAAGATACACAAATGCCTAATAAGCACAGGAAGATACAGAATAGTGGTCACTAGAAAAAGGCAAATCAAAACCACAATGAGATATTACTTCACATCCATTAGACAGCTAAAATAAAAAAGACAATAACAAGTATTAGGATGTGGAGAAAATTGTACCTTTATAATGTTGGCATTATAAAATAGTGCAGCCACATTGGAAAACAATTTGGCTAGTACTCAAAATGTTAACCATATAGCTAGCCTATGACCTAGTAATTCTACTCTAGGCATATGCCTAATAAAATTGAACAAAAAAAAAATCCACACAAAAACTTGTACACAAATGTTCATAGCAGCGTTATTAATAGTCAGAAAGCAGGGGCAGCTGGCTGGCTTAATAGAGCATGGGGACTCTTTATCTCAGGGTCATGAGTTCAAGCCCCACATTGGGTGTGGAGCCTACTTTAGAAAAAAAAAATGTCAAAAAGCAGAAACAGCCCACTGTCCCTCAATGAATGGATAAACAAAATGTATAGCCATACGTAGAATATTATTTGACCATAAAACGGATTGAATAACAAATGCTACAACATGAATGTCTCTTAAAAACAGTAGGCTATACAGAAAAAGGAAGACACAACAAGGTATGTTTTGTATAAAACATTCAGAATAGGCAAATCGATAAAGACAGAGAATAGGTTAATGCCAAGAGACATGGGAAATGTAGAGTGACTTCTAATGGTTATGGGGTTTCTTCCTGGGATAATGAAATGTTCTAAAATTAAATAGTGGTGATGGTACAGCTTAATGAGTACATTAAAAACCACTAAATTGTATACTTTAAAAGTGTACATATAAAAGTGTAAGTGAATACAGTTGAGCCTTGAACAACACAGGTTTGAACTGCATAGGTGTACTTATGTGCCAATTTTTTGGTATTGTACCATAAATCTATTTTCCTTATGATTTTCTTAATAGTTTCTCTAGCTTACTTTATGGAAAGAATATAGTATGATACACACACACACACACACACACACACAGTATGTATTAATTGACCTTCCCTCTGTGTTTTTGATTTGAGTATTTGATGCAGAATATTATTAACTTTTTTCTACCATAGGCAGAATCTTATAAAAATTTTAACATCTGGTTTTAAGACAATAGCAGCAACTATATACATGTCATTTATTCCATGATTTCATAGTCCTGGTCTTGAACTCTTGATTCTCATTATGTTGCAAGGAAATATGCACTTTTTTGTTGTTGGAGGTGATGGTGGTGGTGGTACGTATGACTGAGAAGATTGCTTTTTCTTCTGCACACTGAATCGTACCTTAGCTGGATAACCAGTTTTGAGTCATGAACATATACAATTCTGTATACATTCATCTGTTACCTTCCATTATTAATTATGAAGTGCTGCAAAAAAGCAGCAAGGCTTTATCAGTAAGGCTTTCAGTCAACAGTGGACTATTAGTAGGTAAGTTTTGGAGGAGTCAAAAGTTATACACAGATTTTCAACTGCACCAAGGTCAGAGCCCCTAACTCTCGCATTGTTCAAAGGTGAACTATGTATTATAAAATCGAAAAAAAAAAAAAGGGAAGAGTTACAGAAGATTGAACTGTAAGGAATCCAGACTAGCAGATGAAATCGAAGGAAATATCCTCCTCATTTTATATAATTTTGTCTCAGAACACCAGGTGAAATTAATGAACAGAGACCACGATCTGGCCACACTTTGTTCAAGTTGCTTGTTTTTATTTTAAAATGAAGGGCAGAGGGAACCTAAGGAACAACAAACAAAAATGAAGGGAGTGGAAATCAGCTTATCATCAGACTTTTCTGCAACACTTAGTAATGGAAGGTAATAGACTTCTACAGAATTATACCACCACCACCATCACCTCCAACAACAAAAAAGTGCATATTTCCTTGCAACATAATGAGAATCAAGAGTTCAAGACCAGGACTATGAAATCATGGAATAAATGACATGTATATAGTTGCTGCTATTGTCTTAAGACCAGATGTTAAAATTTTTATAAGATTCTGCCTATGGTAGAAAAAAGTTAATAATATTCTGCATCAAATACTCAAATCAAAAACACAGAGGAAGCTGTATAAGAAAGCATATTAAATGCTTTACTGTATAAATCATGGATTCAGTAAATGTTTTATTCTTCACACTCCTAGAAAATATATATTTCAGAACATAGGAAAGAAATGTGATCAATGCAAAAAAAAAAAAAAGATAAGCATGACAAAATGTTAAACAAATATATTACAATTACCAATGGATTTAGACTTTTGTTGAAAGGTAGAAATTACCATGCTGGGTGAAAAACAAAATCAAACCATTTAGTTTTTTAAAAAGACAAAGCTAAACAAAATGATACCAGTTTAAAGTAAAAATATGGTAAAGCAATAATAAACAAAAATTAGTTTAAAAATATAGGGTGGCCATATTTTTAAAACAAGACCAAATTCAAGGCAAAGGCTTTAATCTGGTGAAAAAGGGTAATTTATATTGCCAAAGGTGTAATCCGCCCTGAACATTTAACAGCCATGAGCTTATTTGTATTGATTGTGTAGAATTAAATTACATAAAACAATCTGGAAAAGAAAATATGGCCTTGGTATCAAATGTGGATTCAAGGGAAACAAGTAAATAAACATACAAAGTGAAGAATAAGGAAAGAAGAAAAATGGACTTGGGAAGAGGCAGAGGCGGAGGCAATATGCTGGCTCAGAGTGGCAGTAATGATGATCTACATCAAATTTTCAGGGAAAATTTGGGGTACACCATCAACAGTTTTTGTCCCTGTGTTAGCTAAGGTGCAGAGTTGATGAAACAAGTCAGAGGTCAGCCCACAGGTAAGTTGTGTGTGTGTCTGTTTACTGTATTTGAATACCAGTTTTCCACAATCCCCACCATCTCTTTTGTCTTCTGTGGAGCTACTTGGGGTCCTTTACATTGTGCCCTGGCCTCTGTAGACATTTCAATTTGTGACCCTGGCATGAGGTTAGGGAAATGGTGAAGGTTAGGGAAATGAGGTTAAGGAAGAGTGACTGTGAAGGTTGTGAGTCCGAGCAATAAGAGAATAATTGTAGTTCAAAAAGTAATAATTGTATATACTTAAAAAAGGTTACAACGGAAAATTCTTAATATGTTTTTTTACCACGTTAAAATATGAGTTTAGAAACCTAAAAGAAAGAGTAACAATTGGGGCGCCTGGGTGGCTTAGTCAGTTGAGCGACCGACTTTGGCTCCAGTCGTGATCTCGCTGTGGGTTCGAGCCCCGTGTCGGGCTCTGTGCTGACAGCTTGGAGCTGGGAGCCTGGAGCCTGCTTCGGATTCTGTGTCTCCCTGTCTCTCTGCCCCTCCCCTACTCATGCTCTGTCTCTCTCTGCCTCAGAAATAAATAAACATTAAAAAAAAATTTTTAAAAGAAATAGTAACAATTAGGAATCTACGGAAGCATTTAAATCTGTTTGTCTTAAAGGGATTGTATTTATTCATCTGCGTTCAGTTTGGTTCATATTATAAGTAATGGCTTACTGAGACGTTGATACATCACTATGTAAAAATTTCCTTTAGCTTTTAGAGTGAAGAAGTCAACTTTAAAATACTGTCTCATTTCCTCTCTTTTCGGTCTTGAAATTTTTGTTGTTGCTCTAGTTTATGCTCATATCACCTTCATTTTATGTCACCCTAATTGGAAAATTTTAGTTTTTGGTTTGCTATCTGATTCTTAAGTGCCACAAAACATAATAATTACGTATTTTACCCTCATAGAAACATAACGTTCAGCTAGCTAACTAGCATGAATAATCCATCGCTGAGAATCAGTAACCATATTTGACAAACCAGAGTAATTGCTGTCTTGATACAAGTGAAGACAAGCACTTGATTGTAAGGCTGACAGCTTAAAACCACAAGTTTATTTCACTGTATGTATTGTTTAATAGTACACCAGCTGATATTTTAAGAAACGTTTTCTTCTTTTTCCCCTTTAGAATAACTTGTAAATGAAAACCTTTAACAGGAAGATCTCATTTATCAAATGGATCCAGAATTCCTACCAAAACAGCAAACCTTAGAACCCAGGAAGTAAGCTTCACAACTCAGCCAAATTTGTTGCTCTGAAAGTCACTTTATTTGTTAGGCCCTTATGCCCTACTCAGAGCCTGTTTACTTTTAATAAACTGTTTAATTGTTGACTATTTAATTTGTATGTATAGACAAATTAAAAAGAATTCAATGACGTAAGCTGTCTCAGTGATACAAATGGGAGGAAAAATATAAAACTAAAAAAAAAAAAAAAAAAAGCATCGTTGTGAGAAGGGCACATGTCTTGACAACTCAGTGAAGAGATTTTGCTTAAGCCAGACAGAAAATTGGAGATGTGTGAAATTGCAAGTGCTTTTCCTGCTGAATGTGCTTACCAGGAAATGGTATTACTGGGGTTATCAACAGTCAGAATATGGTGATAGGTTGTCAATGGTATTTTCGGGCTGTCAGCTTGATTGTCAGGGTAGAACTAATTGGTAAAGGGTATGTAGCATTAGTGTGTGTGATTTGTTTTAATACCTTTAGCATATATAAGGTAATAGAGGAGCCTCTAATGTTAACAAAAGATTACTTTTCATATGTGAAAGGGCAACATTTTAGTACCGTATACTGTCCCATGATTTAAATTTTGTTCTAAATTGTGTTTGTACTAGGCTGAACTTCATGAAATTGCCAAGATTTGACTCTTTTTGACCTACCAGAAAAAAAAAGAGAGAGAGAGAGAGAGAGACAGAGAGAGAGACAGAGAGAGACAGAGGCACTTCACATGATTCAAATGAATTCAGCGGCTCTGCCAGCCTACCTACATAGTATTGTTCCAAACTGGGAAAGTGTTTTTCAACAGAAACTGAAATATAATTTTGTTTCTAGGTGAGTAATAAACATGCCTTGTGTCCCTTTTTTTCTGCCAGGCCCACATGGATGATCATTTTCTCCCTTTATCCTCCCACGCCTTACATGTATTAGACTTTCCTAGAGCTTGGCCATAGGCCATCTCCCCCACACTCCTCAGGAAATCTCATCCATTTTGACAGTCTTAACTATGCTGACAATTCCCAAATATATCTCTGTCCCTGACCTGTACTCTGAACTCTAACCTTATTTATTTAACAGCTTCCTTAACTCCCAAAGTGGATGTCATGAGGGTATTTCAGATTTATCTATCCAAAGCAAAATTCCTGATGACCTTCTCTTACCCCTCTCTGTTTTTGATCCAAACTTCTCCATCTGGAGAAGGGCACCTTCACCCACCCAGTTGGTCTAGGAGAACCTGGTAGTCATTCTTCCTTTCTGTTACCTATGTCCTATCCAGTCTCCCTCTTAATAAGAATATCCAGAATCTGTCTGCTCCTTTTCTACCTACATCAATGCAGCTACTATCTCCTTTCACCCAGATTCACCTATTCATTGTTGTAATAGCCACTCAATTTGTCCTTAGGCTTCTACTCTGTGCTCCCTATAATCCATTCTGTAAATATTAGCTTCTTAAATGGTTCTACATTGAGGAGAAAATACAGCTTCCTTGCTGCCAACAGGGCCCTATATGATCTGGCCCCTGCCTACTAAGGCCGGCCCCCTCTTTCCCTTTTGTTCACGATATCTTTTAATTCTTCACAGTCACAAAGCTCTTTCCTGCCGTCAGGCTTTCATATTTTCCCTCTGTCTGTAATACTGCTTCTCTCTTTAACTCTTACTTATCCTTCAGTCCTCAGCCTAAGTGATCCTTGCCCAGAGAGGCCTCCCCTGATTCCCTCTCCAATATGAAGTGGGCCCCATGAATCTTTCATATAGCACATTATGTTTTATTCATTGCACTTAAGACAGTTTGCAATTAGATATTTGCACATATACTTGTTTGGTGTAAACTCCGTGACACAGGGCCCTTGTCTGCTCTGCTTACCATTGTGAGGGCCCAGAACGTAGTAGATGCTACCTGCTTAAAGTGAAAAACGGTCTATTTTGGATGTTTGTGCTTGAAGAAAACCAGATTGTTCAGACGAGGTTGTGATAGGAGAGTCCTCTGGAAATACGGTATACGACATGGGTTGTTCCCAGATCTCATCTTCATTTGGTGTGAGTTTACACAACTATTCTGAGCTCCTAAATTGTAAGTTTCTGAAAGCAGATACTTTGTCTATTTTGTTCACTATTGTATCCCCAACACCTAGAAAAGTGCTTGGTAAAAATTAATAAATATTGATTCAATGAATGAACTGTTTCCTCTTTTGCAAAGTTCTTTTCTCATGACATGAAGATTGAGAATGAGGGGCAGTGAGGTGGGTGCATTAGAATACCCTCCGAGGCTTTTTTCAAACTACCTAAACTTCACTCTCCTCGCCTCCATTGCCTATTACAGACTGGCTATTCTTGAATATATTCCATTCCTCAGATGTGCTGAAGCAAAGATTAAGAAACACCTGCCTAGAACCAACGTCACTGGAATAATATCTGATAAATGAGGGCTGTATGTCAGAAGACTGTTTACGTCGTTAGTCAAAAGTGTGTGTGTGTGTGTGCGCGCGTGCGTGCACGTGTATAACTGCATATGTGTGGAACCACATATATATGGAATGGCAATGATTTTATAGTGGTGCTACTGTCTTTCTGTTGGAGAGAAATACCAGAATGTGTGCTTGATAGAGCATGCCTCTGGGTCTATTACCTTGGATTTAATTCTAAAGACAGTTGCTAACCCATAACTTTTTTTAAAAAGGGAGGGAGGGTAGGAGGGCAGGAGAGTAGATTTCTTTCTCTCGGAAATCATGTATTAACCTTAAAGCTCCTTTTTCAAGGGAACTATTTATACTTTCAATGACAGTGATCGGAAGAGACTCCGTTATGCCACATTTACCTTTGTTTTATGTCGGTTTAAGCATTTGTGAGCTCTGCAATCATTTTTATATCAGTTAATTAGGCATGAAATCCAGGCAAAAGAGAGGGATGAAGGTTAGAATCACCACAGGATGTCCACAAATCCCAGAAATTGGGACAGTGGGAATTCATCAACCAACGAACCACACATCCCGGCCGGACTCCCGGCTACGGAGACACAACTTCAGCAATTGGAATAGATAGAAGTGCCTCTTAAAGCCCTCTACTGGTCTGTAATTGTAAAATGTTTACAAGCATTTGGATTATTTATGCAATTGAAATATTTAACCAATTCAAAGTGCCCTACTTCTGTGAAGCATATATTTTCATAAGTTGCAGTTTCTAGCATAAATCTGTTCTCTCCTTACTATATGGAGGCTGTTCAAATTGGAATATTTTAAATGTCAACATAGAATAACATTAAGGTTTATGACCTGGCTTTAAGATCCGCAGTTCAGGGACGCCTGGGTGGCTCAGTTGGTTGTGCATCCGACTTCGGCTCAGGTCATGATTTCACGGTTTGTTGGTTCAAGCCCTGTGTTGGGCTGTGTGCTGACAGCGCAGAGCCTGGAGCCTGCTTTGGATTCTGTGTCTCCCCCTCTCTCTGCCCCTCCCCCCACCCATGCTCTCTCTGTGTCTCTCAAAACTAAATAAACATTAAAAAATAAAAAGTAAAACAAAGAAAATCCACAGTGCAAAACTGAATTTACACATCTTTGGGACACACTGGGAGTGTCCCTGACCAGATTAACCCATTAGAAGTCAAACTACTTCTGGTAAGCTATCCTCTATATAGAGAAGCAAAGTTAATTGAACATACCCTCATGATTTGGCTTAGTTGGAACAAGCTGTAGCATCTGTCATTTTCCTGCTGCTGCTTTATAGTGCTCCCAGATTTGAAGAGCTAAATCCTTTCATTTCCTTCCACTTTAGGATTTCTCAGTCTTTCATTGCTTGTGTGCATGCCCACCCATGGACTTCAAGGTTAAACTGACCTTGTCCTGTCCCCAGCCTCCACCCCCAGGCCCCAGTAGTTGTGTGCTTCCTAGATGCCCCCTAGCATGTTTTCTTTCCCTGTGACTGACCACTTGACTTGGCCTTCCTGAGTTACTTCTTTTCTTCTTTTCCTGCGGTCCACAAACATCTTTGATAACTTCCCTGTAGCCTCAGGCTGCACAATGAGCCATTCTGTTGTCTGAGCTGATATTTTCAAAATACATTCCATCAGCAAATCTAATCCTCCGTCCACTTTTACTTTAATCTTCCAAGTCTAGCAGGTTACTAGGTCATACCTCTCACTATGAGCATTACACATATAGCCTCCCCCCCACCCCAACACACACATCCACATGTCGTAAGTGTATCTGTAAAGGGGAAAATGATACATTCTAATCCGTGGTATATTTCAGGACAGTAGTTTGGAAGCACTTCCTAATTAAGACACTGAAAGAAAGAATGTGGCATTGTGACCATGTCTCTAAGCTGAACTCCTTTTAGAGGCAGTTAAGATTTTTTTTATCTACAGCACATCTTCACCTGTGTCTTGGAGTAGGCAAGTAACCAAGGACTCTGGTAGATTCAATATTTTAAAATCAATTTACATGTGAACATAAGTTCTTGTTTTAAAAAAATTAGATGACAGCCTTAGATTCCTTCAAATGCGCTCGTTGTGATATTGCTATGCTTTGTAGAAAGAGCTGTTATTTTAGTTTAAGATGTTGGCAGAGAGGGACTATGAGAAGCCTGTGGTTAGCACTGGAACCTTGTACAATGCACACCAATATCACTGTTCATATTTGAAATTGTAAATACAAAATGTGAATTCGAGATGGCATAAGTGACTTTTTAGAAAATATCTTGGTCTTTATCTGTTTTTTTACTTTTCTGTTCTGTAACCTCTGAGATTATAGTACCAGCTATTATTAGCTATTAAAGGAAGTAGGTGTTGCTGTTTTTCGAATTTTTTTTCATGTTTATTTATTTTTATGAGAGTGAGAGACAGAGCCTGAGCAGGGGAGGGGCAGCGAGAAAGGCACAGAATCCAAAGCAGGCTCCAGGCTCTGAGCTGTCAGCACAGAGTCCGATGTGGGGCTTGAACCCATGAACTGTGAGATCAATGACCTGAGCCAAAGTCGGATGCTTAACCAACTGAGCCACCCAGATGCCCCTCTAATGGTTTTTAAATTAAACATCCAAATAAGTGTATCTGGTCATCAGTCATAAGATAAGGCGTCTTTCTGATTTGGGAAGAGATAGATAAGCAAATGCCCCAAATTAATATGGCAGTCATAGCCATGGAAGCAATTTCTAGCCTTCCACTATAATTATTTAGATTAGCTATTTGATTTCCATTAATCAAAAGAAGAAAACTAAGTAACCACAATATGCAACTAACTGTCTGCCTCTGACTTTAAAAATAATGTATTCTGAGTCTCCGCTGACTCTTCATTATGTCACAAGTCTAAGCCTGTGTGTGAAAAATAGAGTCAGGGACTGTATGTAAATGAGGTTTTCCACCCATAGGGGATCAGCTCTGTGAGATTCAGTAAGTATTTAAACAGCTACAAAGGATTTATTAAATAGAAAAGTGCATCTATTACTGATTAGGATATTTTGAGAGAAAGGCACATTAAACCGCAATTTTTAAATAATCAAGTTAGTGAATCACAGTATCAAATGAATTTAATGCTGAAAAGAATCTTAAAGATCAAAGACCAGCCCTCCCATTTTACTAATGAAGCCAAAAGCTTTTTCTATGACCACCTGAAACATTTCAGCTTTTTGAAAGGACCTCAGTTCCACTGAACTCAAGGTCACTGAAGACAGTATTTAATTGTTGCTTATATCCGTGGTGTTTGCACAGTGTTAGGAACATATTAAACATTCAAAGTATAAGTCTGTGTGATGAATTAGTAATTGATTTTATGAACAAACAATCACCTGTCTGTTGCACAGCGATTTATGTTATATAAATCATACTCAAGGTTGGCTTTAGCTGTTTTCAAAAAGTTCTCATTAGAGTAGTCTAAATAGGTTATAATCAATCTCTCTCTCTCTCTCTCTCTCTCTCTTTCTCACACACACACACCATAAGATATAGCTATTGAACTTTTAATTAATTTTTTTTAAGTTTATTTATTTTGGAGAGAGAGACCGCATGAGTGGTGAGGGGCAGAGAGAGAGGAGAGAGAGAATCCCAAGCAGGCTCTGCACTGTCAGCACGGAGCCTGATGCAGGGCTTCAACTCATGAAACCATGAGATGGTGACCTGAGCTGAAACTGAGTCAGATGCCTAACCGACTGAACCACCCAAACACTCCTAAGTAATACTTCTTTCCAGCCTCTGTATATTCAGATGAACGAGGGATATAAATGTCCCTAAACACCCTTACCAATTGCCAGATGGGTAAATCTCCAGCCAGAGTATAAATGTAAAGGGTATTCAGTACCCTGAACTTCTTATATCCTTATAGGTCTTTTGTCTTCATTTTTGGAACTGGTGGTGTCTGGGTCACTGTGTCCTTGATACTCCAGACATTTTTTTACAGCTATACATTTTAATTTTTTCTCATATGCCACGTCTCCAAACAGGCGTTTCTTGGGGTAGATTGATTTTCGGCAAGGCATTGATTTGTGTGAGTTGAACCATCAAAAAAGGCCATAGCACATCTAGGACAATTTGAAAAGCAAATCAGTACTGATAGTAATGGACTGTATAACCCATGGAATAAAATAAATACCTATGGATCCATACTGATACAAATAAATAATTTGGATAAATAAGTAAATGAGAGAAAAGGGATACCTCTTTCTTGCAGTAGAATTCCTATTAAGGAATGAATGTACAAACAATAATGGAAGTAGAAAAACCACCATTTGGCAAACACTGTGTTAATTGTAGCAGATAAGGTTAATCAGTGGATATTAAAATTAGTGGCCAAAAACATGATGAGAAATAGGATATTTTCAGTCTTACTATATCTACCCATAAGATACGTTTGAAAAAATTGAAGGAGACAAAGGAGACATGACAGCTAAATGCAGTGTGAAACCCTGGATAGAATCCAGGACTGGGAAGATTAGTGGAATAATTGGAAAAAAGTTTGAATAAGGTCTATACATCAGCTAAAAGTAACATATCAAAGTTATTTTCCTGGTTTTGGTGATCATGCATCAGTTATAAGTAAGATGGTAACATCCGGGGAAAGTAGGTAAAGGGTACATGGGAACTCTTTTTTTCCAATGTCTTTGGTAAGTCTAAAATTATTTCAAAATTAAAAAATATTTTTAAACATAAATTTTAAAGAGGCATCTGGGTGGCTCAGTCAGCTGTGTCCCACTTCAGCTCAGGTCATGATCTCACGGTCAGTGAGTTTGAGCCCCATATCAGGCTCTGTGCTGACTGACAGCTCAGAGCCTGGAGCCTGCTTCATATTCTGTGTCTCCCTCTCTCTCTGCTTCTCCCCTGCTTGTGTTCTCTCTCTGTCTCTCAAAAATGAGTAAACATTTTAAAAAATACATTAAAAAAATAAATTTTAAAAAGGCCACAGCACTTTCTGGTATTTGAATGTCCCTTTATAAAAGAAGCCTAAGATAGGGAAGTTTTTTGATCCACACTTGACATAGGAAATACATGCCACCCATTTCAGTGATTTGCCCAAGGCTACCCATTATGGAGCCAGGTGTTCTGTTAGATCTGGTTTTTCTCACTATAGCCCCTTTGTTCTCATAACTGCTTAACAAAGAAGATGGAGAAGGCATTAGTATTCCCACTTAATAGACTTGGAAACAGCAAGAGTAAAAGATTTGCTGCTTAGTGAGTGGTGGAGTTAGAACTCAAGTTCAAGTCTTCTCACGCTCCATCCAGTTTCTTTTTATTCATATTCCATAAATGTGGCTATTTCTCTATTACCGTCTTTCATTCGACAAACATTTGTTTAGAATCTTCCAGTCAAAACACTGCACTGAGAACCGTACACACAAATGTGTAAATAACTTTTGGGGGCTGACTTCATTGCAGTGAGTTATGAAAGAGAAATGGAAGTTAACCAGGTGAAAAGGGCTAGGAATAGCATTCTAAGCAGGAACGGTAGTAACTCAGCCGCCAAAGATCGCAGCAAGGACAACAGAATTGGCCTTGAAGTCCAGCATCCTTGAGGTCCTGTTTATTATTTCTCTGCAAACATTCAGTGCACATCCACCAGTGAAAGGCCACTTACAGACTGTTTAAAAGTAAACTTTATTTTCTTCATATTAACTGTGCTCTGGGAATTGTTTTAGAATCTACTTACATCCTGCTTCAACTGGCAAGCTTAAATTAATCTTGCTGCCCGAATATCTCTGTGGTCCAGCTGGCTAGCCTCATCATTTCCTCTTTGTGGTGCCATCAATCATGTCTTACTAAAGTCATAATGGGTCTGGTAGGAGAAGGGCCAGCCACCAGCTAGATAACTGAAGTCAAGAGAAGATGCTCCAACCTGGCTTCGGAACTCATCACAACTTGTCCTGGCACCAGGGCGGTGGAAGGCAACCGGCCAGAGAAGAAGCCAGCCTCCAATCCTCCCACACTGTGCCCCTGGGTTGAACATACTGCCTCAGCTCAAATTCATAAGCTGGCAGCAGGAGATTCTTCAGTTCTGGTAGCCTTGCTCCAAATGGTGCAGGTGTGGTGTGTGTGTGCGTGTGCGCACGTGTGTGTGCGTGTACGCTTATATGCTCAGGTGTGATCTTGACTGCTTCATAATCCTTAATCTGCTTAAAGTCTATGGATTATTGAAATGGAACATCTCTTCTGAATTTATCTAATCTGACCAAAGATTACACAGTTCAAAGGATCTGAATTTGCCTTTCCTTTGTTGGTTTCACACATGTGTTTTTATCAGCCTGTGCAGGGGACGAGTTCAACATCAGGATGATTTAAGGTGTTAACTCTTAAGTTTTATTCATAACAATTCTGCCAATAACAGTGGCCAAGTCCAGGGAGAATAAGACCAGATGATTATTCTCTGAATGTGGGTAGTCTTGAATCCTTAGCTTTGGAATGCCATTGTTTTGGTAGCATATGGGATATACGCATCTGTATTTGAGCAAGATTTAATGCTAGTACAATAGTTACTCCTGATACACAATTAGTGCAGATGAACTCTTTGGTTGTACAAGAGCCCTCTTCAGCCTAACCTGGAGGGGGAGAAAACAATGCTGCCTAAATGGTTTACTCAGGTGTGATATTTTTGTTCTAAGCCTGCCTTCAGATATGCGAACAATAGACTTTCGGGATCACAGTTTTGTTATAAGTTTATTCATTGCACGATTAGCCACTGAGTTGCAACAACTTTTTTTTTCTTTCAATGTTTATTTCATTTTTGAGAGAGAGAATGAAAGCCAGGGAGGGGCATGGAGAAAGGCAGGGAGGGGCAGGGAGGGTCTGGAGCAGGTTGTGTGCTGACAGCAGAGAGCCCTGCCTGGGGATCAAACTCAAGGAACACGAGATCATGACCTGAGCCAAAGTCACAAGCTCAACCAACTCAGCCGCCCAGGTGCCCCAAGGGTTGCAACACCTGTAAGTCTTGAAGAGTCCAAATAATAAGCTACAAGTTCAGTGGTGGCACTTTCAGTTTGTTAAACCATACCTTGGCCCCAGATTAAAATCTTTGCGGGCCTCTACTTAATGGGGAGGAATTTGCCCAGATTCTCCATTAAAAAAAAAAAAAAAAATTAAGTTCCCAGCTGAATCAGCTTCCACCTGTATCATCATTTGTATTAGTATAAAAACTTTAGGCCATGCTAGCCTTATAAATTAGTTGACTTGGTAGATTGGAGGAGTGGTGAGTAGTACCTGTATTATCCGACTTATGTTTGTCTTTAAATAGTGTGCTTTCAGCCGAAATTACTTGATCTACATTAACCCTCTAACAGTTATGCATTCTACTGATGCCCTAATTTCATAAGACATTAGAGTGATTTCTGTTGCATAAATGATAGCTTTCATTGCTTATAAAATGTGCTTAGACACACTCAATAATGTTTTCTTCAAACTTGTATTGCATTGATTACATCTGGCAGTCCCATATGGTGAAAGTTAGTTACAACCCTTCCAATTAAATTACGGTTGGAAACCCACTTCTGGGGTGCAGCTCAGCAATCTACTAAATTCCTCAATGACATTCAGAACACGAAATAATTTTGAGAGAATAAATTTACAGTACAAGTGGGAGCAGAGAAGAAGGTTTTCAATCTGTATTAATTTATTTTTCAAAATTCATTACTTGCACGGTTTACTTTCCAAGCTAATTCTAACCAAAGATGAGTAACACTGCTTTGGCAAGAGTACGTGCGTAAGATATTTCCATATGTTTAAGCAGATCTACCAAGTACAGTGCTTACACACGAGTAAATGCAGTGAAAAATGTACTGCAGGCAGGTTCTCTGGCACCTGCTCCCTGGCTTGTTCTTAGCTAATGACCTTGCATCCTATTTCGTGGAGAAAAGGGAACCCATTAAAAAAACTTTCACAGTCTGGGCACCTGGGTGGCTCAGTCCGTTATGCATCTCACTCTTGATCTCTGCGCGGGTCTTGAACTCACGGTTTGTGCGATCTCATCCTGCGTCAGGCTCTGTGCTGACATTGTAGCGTCTGCTTGGGATTCTCTCTCCCTCTCTCTCTGCATTCCCCCTCTTTCTCTCTCACGTGCTCTCTCTCTCTCTGTCTCTCTAAGTAAATAAACTTAAAAAAAAAAATTCACATTCTCCTGCTACCACAGCTCCGCACCTGAAAGCATCTGTACCCACATACTTTGCCTTTTCTCCTGTATCTATAGATGAATTATCTGTGCTTCGATGTAAGGCCACCCCCTTCCTGTGCACAGGTTCTCATCCTCTCTCCTCACAATACCTAACTCCTGAAATGCCCTCTCCTGAATCATCAATCCGCCTTCTCTCAGTGCATGTCTACTAGGAGACAAGCGTCCTGTTTGGTACTTCAAACAGGCAAACAAAGAAGACCCTCTTCCAACTGTGGTCTCCATCCAGCTACTGCCAGATTTCTCTGTTCTTCAAAGGGGCTGTCTTTTTGCATTCCTCCCCACTCTGATTAGGCTTTCACCCACTCCCCGCTTCACTCTCTCTATTCCATCGGGGTTGGCTGATCTTGGAACTAAAGACACACTCCTTCTTCAGGCTCTTGCTAATAATCCCTGGCCTCGGACTCCAGTTATCAGGGGCATGGCTCTTCCTTAAAGCCCATGTCCAGAAATCACCTACTCAGGGAAACCTGCCTAATCTTTTTCCTTCAAACTGCAATACTCCCTGTCACCCTCTCTCTCTCTTATTCCCTTTTGCTGAGTGGTCCCCACCCCCCCCCCCCCCCGCCCATGCCCAGGATATTTACGAATGCCTTATGACAAGGCGGGCTGTCTAGGGAAAGCAGCCTGGGCTCTGGTACCAGCCCTGAGTCTCTGCTCACTACCAACTGGGTGGTCTTAGGCTACCTACCGTCTCCAAGTCTCAATTTGTTCATCCGTGAATACAGGTAATATACGTAAATCATTCATTCAGCATATATGGAGGTCAGACAGGCCAAGCCATGCTCTAGGCCCAGATAGTCCTGAGGGAGACAGATGTGATTGTGTCCTCATCGAGCTTACAATCTGGGAAACAGGTCAACATTCAGCCATCATCCTAGAAACAAATGTAAACATCACTGCCCACCACACTGTAAAGGAATAAATGAGCTGGTTTGTGAAGTGCCTCGTTTTAATTAGCACTCACTATTTCCTCCTCCCCTGTTCTCTCACACCACCATTGCATTGT
Organism: Lynx rufus; assembly: GCF_022079265.1. NCBI lineage: Eukaryota > Metazoa > Chordata > Mammalia > Carnivora > Felidae > Lynx > Lynx rufus. The sequence goes on from NW_025814867.1 coordinate 60,810,491, forward strand.
TTTTACCTCAGTTCTACCTACAGGTATATCCTAGTTGGTATCTACCCTTGAGTACATCAAACAATCCCCTGACAGATCTCTTAAAAATACTAGGGCCCGGGTCTAGAATTTCTGATTCAAGAGGTTGGTGATGTGGCCCCTACCCTGTGTTTTCATCATGTCCTAGGAAATTATGATGGTAGAAGTCCCCAGACCACACACTGAGAAGTGCTGATTTAGAGAAATAGTTTAATTATCCTTTTTTTAAATATTGGGTTATAAAAACATTTTAAAGTCATGTCATTCTGAATAAATTACACTTCCCAAGAAGCCATTTAGTCTGGGACTTTTGCCTCACATTAATGATATTAATGATCCTTAGAGGCTACGCACACACTATCTAATCATACTAGATTCTCAATCTTAAAGTAACTCACCCCTCTGAGGACACCTTTTGTTGCCTAGTCACTTCATCGTCAAAAAATTGAGTTTTAAAATGCCATCCGTGTTCATTGCTAAAAAGTGAAGAACATCAAAGAAAACCACAACCAAAAAGAAAATTGACCAGAGAGCCTCCCTGCCTCAGACACTGAGGAGAGCTGTCAACAGATGATGCCGACTGCTGCCATTATGAAGCCATGCAGATTCAAATATGAACATAATCTCACTTCATTAACATAATTACATTAAGGCAAGTAATTTTGAAATATGACATGTTCTGCAGTAAGGTCATAAACCCACAAAACTATTCCTTAAGTAATTACAAGGTAAGTTAGGTATTATTCAATTCAGAATTATGGAGGCTTGGAAAAGCTGACTTGTGGGTAAAAAACAAAAGCACAAAAGCATACCAGTGACAATTTATTACTTGTCTTTTAAACTAGAGTGATCACACTTAGCTGTGTCCAAGGAGGAATTTGCACAATTGAGCTTTCTAGACAAATGAAACATATCTTGGTAAATATCCCAATATTTTGTTTCCAATGGCTTATGGGTAGTTTATCTAACATATATTACATGCATCCTTCCATATGTCCTGAGCAGAGTAAGAATTATTTTTGAGACGGCTGAAGGGCATCCTCATGAATATCTAACACTGGATGCTGCAGTAATACCATGATTCTCATAGGAAATGTGCCTATAGTAAGTCGTCCTAGGCTTTAAGTCTTTATATCAGATCTACATAGTTTTTCATTTGCTGTAGACCAACATTTTTTGTGGCTTCTTCCTAAAGTCAGTATGCCTGTCTCCAGCAACCTTTCTCTCTCCCTCTTTTTTTTTTTTTCTTTCTTGTAATTGCTAAAGATGGGAAACCAAATCAAAACAAAAATTTATGTTGGGACTGTATATAAAATCAAAGTAAATATTCTGAAGTAGGGTCCACGGCATGCCCCTCTGAGTCAAGTGTACAAGTTTTAATACAAAATGTGTATCTTTATGGATTTTTATTTTTGACTCTTTTTTAAAACTTAAAGATTTTATTTGTTCTAGTTTTTCCATTACATTCTGGATTAGAGAGATCATCTGATGTTGTGACCTTTGCATAAGTTAGAACCATAACACAAGCCTAAAGATTACAGGAGTGTTCTATAACTTCTAAGACGTTATTGCTTTTTTGCCCCAGTCATTTTTTTTCTACAAGTCAGATGGCCTTAGAGTCATTCTTAAATAATTAAGAATTTAGGCCTTAATATTACTTTCATCATTCTGATATGTAACTAATGGTACCTTGGTGTAGTTTTAATAATTATCAAAAAGTTTGACCACATTATTATGTGGTTAAGAGCTTTTTAAGTATCATTTTAGTGAAAGATCTATTCATGTCCTTTGCCTAATTTCCTATAGGATTTTTGTTGATTTTCTAGATTTATAGAGGTCTTGTATAAGGTAGGAAAATTATCTTTTTATCTGTAATTTAAGATTTTTCAGTTTGTCACTTCCCTTTGACTTTACTCTGTGGTTTTTGCTGTACAGATTTTTTAATTTTCCCTACAGTCATATTAATCATTTCTTTAATGGCTCCTGGGTCGTTTCTGTGTTCCCAGGATTTCTCCCTGGAATTTTAAAGCTTCAATTTTCACTTTTAAAGTTTGACCCATCTGAAATTTATTTTAATTTAAAGTACAAAGTACTCATCTTCTTTATTTTTTAATATATGGATATTCTGTTCTTAGCATGTACTCAATAATCTCCTACCCCACCGATTGGACATGCCAAGTTTTATCATATACCAAATTATATTTCTCACCACCCTCTTCTAATTATTATAGTTTTTAAATGCATTTTAGTATTTCATCGGTATTATTTTTTCCCCAGAATTTTTTTTCTTTTGCTATTCTTGCTTAGTTTTTTCTATGTGAACTTTAGAATGGCTTGTCTAATTTTTAAAGGTTGCTATTTTTACTGAAATTACACTAAATGCATACAGTAGTGTAGGGAGAACTGAAATCTTTATGGTATTGAATATTGCTATCTATGGAGAAGATGTCCATTTCCATTGATCTTAGTCATTTCCCACATTGTCTCATAATACCATACGTGATTTTTAAAGTTTGCTTGTTTCACCCAGCATCCAAATAAAGGTCAGGCATAGCAACCTGTGGCTATGTCTCTCAAGACTCTTTGAAGCCACTGGCTTCCTGCCTCCCCAGCTCTCACTGGCCTTTATTCCTGCATTTTATTTGTTGAAACTGAAGTTGTCCTGTGGAGTTTCCTACCACCTGGATCTTGTTGACTGTACCCCTATGGTGTCATTCAACATGTTCACCTGTCCTTATTTTAGGAAGATTACATAGGAGATGAAACATTCTAGTCTTTTTTGTGTCTAGTTTTTAGCAATATTTCAATTTTTCTTCTGTATAGGTCTTCCTTATTTCTTTCTAGGGCTTTTAATGGTGTAATTTCAATGTAGGGTCAGTAGGCAATATTTATCAAAATTACAAGTACTTGTGTTTTTTGACCTAGCAGCTTAACTTCGAGGAATTTACCCTGCAGAGATCATTGCACACCTGTGAAATGATATATTTCTGAGATTACTCATTATCTCATTATTTGTAATAGCAAAAGATTATAATAATCTAAATTCCCATTGGTAGGAGACTAATTAAGTATTTTATGGCAATCCATACAGTAAAATGCTGTGCAGCTGCTAAAAAACAAAACAAAACAAAAAAACAATGAGGAAGCCTTTTATGTAATGATAGCAAATAGTTTGCAAAATGTATTGCTAAATGAAAAAGTGAGGTTGCACACCACTGTGTATATGATGCATATTATGTTATTACTTCTATAACAAAAGATGAAATGTATATACTGTACATATATAAGATATCTCTGGATGATGACATTTGTTGGTTCCACCAAGAGAAATTGGCAAACGAGGGGATAGGAGATAGAAGATCTTCACTATAAGCCTTTTCATAACTTTTGAATTTTGTTGTCTGTGAAGGTTTTACCAATTTAACTTTCTCTAGTTAAAAAAGTTAAAGTATTATAATGTACTCTATAGCAGGGTAAGACCCTAATTAATATATTTTTTACTTAAAGCCTGTTGTAGCAACAGGCAATAGGCAAACATAGCAATGTATGTTAAATGTAGCAATAGGCAAATAGGCAAACATAGGATCTGTATGTTAAAGGCGGTGAGATTTCATCTAAACTACAAGATACCTTGCTAGCATGGAATCCAATAAAAAACTCAGAGGTCCCTCCTCCCCCCTCCACACCCATACACACACAAACACAAAGCTCACACACACACAAGGAATTTAAGCAGAGTTGGTTTTGTGGAATTCCTGCATTCAATATGAGAAGTGGACCAAGTGACCTCTAAGTCCTATCCACCTGGGGCAGCGTGGCACAGTAAAAATAGCATGAGATTTGAAGCCTTCAGATGAAAGCTCAGATCCCCTTTTCACTCCTTAGTAAGCCATGTGAACATGGTAAAATATCTTAAACTCACTGAATTTGAGCTTTTTAATCTGTAAAATGGGGTTACCTTCCAGCTTATTATGAGGATTAGCCATGATTTGTTTATTATGTATAGATGACTAGCCCGTTACATTATTTCAGCTCTAGAATTCCATGAAGTAATTGGTCTCTGGGGAGAAAACTGATGTCAGATGATCTGTTTTATAGGAAGAATTTCTCTTTTAATTTGAAACTGAGATATTCCTATCATATTCTTAAAGCGTATTAACAATTCCCTAGCCTTCAAGATCCCAGACACTCACATGTAGACTCTCAAGCAACACTAGAAATGAGAAAATATGACAGCATATCCCTCCTATCTGAGTAGATTCTCTTGAGCTTAACTCAAGTTGAACTTTGACTCTCATTGTTTTTCTTACTGGGACTATAACTGTATATTTAAAATATAGATCTGTAGATCTATTCCACTGTAAAATCTGTGAGGCTCAAACCAACCTGATGCCCATCGTTCATTCATTCTCTGCAGGGCCAATTATCTGTATGTATTTTTTAAAAAGTTAACTTAAGAGAACAATTTCATTTTATTCTAATTTATGTATAGGCAAGTTGTCTGCAAGATAGACCCTGACACATATCTTGGAGTCCTAAAAATATTCTCTGAAATTTCTCTGACACAACTGGCTTTAACTTTCAATAATGTTTAGGATATGTAAGAAGCAGCTCCCTAGTTAGGAAAATGAAAAGTAGACATCCCTGCCTGCATTTCACCATGACTCTTGTGCGATCTTTCGTTCAGTGGTTGACTGAGGAGAGCAACATGCTCTCACGGTGTGCCAGGGCAGTGGGCACTGGTGACCAATATAAGATCCAAAAAATATCCCTCCCATTTGACCTGCCCAACCATGGGGAAAGCCTTGAGCTGCTGTATAAGGAAGGAGTTTGATAAAAAGGACCATTTCCAGTCAGTGAGAACCGTGAAACTTAGAAGATGCAGAAGAAAACAAATCCATGTCTCTCCAGATCTCTGAAAATGATAAGGGTTGATTGTTATTTAGATTGCTTTAAACTCTGCTTTGTGGAGGAGAAGTACACTGTCACCCCAAACTTCTTCTTCTCCTCTCTCTCTCATTTGCTTATCTTTTTTTTTTTTTTTTTTTTTGCCTATTCAACATTAACATTGGCTGATTTCCTTAATCATCTTTCTACACACTTCCTACAGCTATTACTATATTGTAAATGTGGTTCTGAAATTTACAGGGAGATGTAACCAGAATACTTTCATGGAGCCTTTTTATATCTACTTAATGTTTCCCTTGTTGGCCCAGGCAACAAAAATTACAAGTTGCTTTTTCAGACACTGACAGTGATGAACAGGAAGAGGAAACCAAACTTTCTTTTAGAAATCCCCCACACACAGTGTGTGTGACAGGTTTATAAATAGAGTTAACAGGTGGATATTTTCAGGCAGCATTAATACATTCATCAATATCAGAGTAATTTTGTATTTTTAGTTTATAGGAGTATTAAAAAACAAAGCAGTAAAATTAGTTTTTGACACATTCTCACTTTCATTTTCCCCATGCTCTGTAGTCCTGCAAAAGACTGTCTAGAAAACAATGCCTGTAACTTAATTTCCCCAGGGTACAGTAAGTAAGCCACAAGTATTTTTTGTTTGTTTGTTTTTTCTTTTCAAGAAAGAGTCACCTAATTTAGGTTGGTGTTTGTGTCAGTTTCTAGCATTTCTAACACAAGGTGAAAGAATTCTAAGAGAAAGATTATAATAAATATTTTCCAGCTTCTCAACTAGTATGCATTTTAAAAGTGTGAGATATTGTGACTTTTCAAAATACTGAAATAACTGCATGAAATAAAAAGTAGTGAAACAGCAAATGAAAGTTCTAACCTTCAGCCTGCAGCACAGCAAATTCTCACGAGATAGTAGGTTGAAGCATATGAAGGTGCCATTATTTGACCACTTTGACTTATAAAAATGGCAATTTCACAAAATTCAACCTAATATTAATATCCTTCTGCAATCATCTCGGTGTCAGAAACCCATGAACTTATGCCATTTTACTACCAGAGCACTCGGGTCTTGAGAATATTATACTTATTAGCCAAGATAAGAAAACAGCTTTGTGTGGTCTCAACAGACCTGAGGCAAAGTGAACCTAAGCATTTCACCTCAGAAGAATTTAGGGATGTCCTCAAACCCTCACACATGATCTTATGAAATAAGGCAAGAGGTAAAAGCCGAAGGTGAAACCCAACACCAGCTGTGAGGGCTCTTCAAGCTAAAATAGTAAAATAAAGGGGAGAGACAGAGAATGTGTAAAAGAAAGACAAGGCAGGAACGCTAAATATAACCCAAATATAATTTGGTATAAATACAAATGTAAATACCTTGTATCTGGGATACTGTGGTGGGTGTGGCTAACAGCCCTAACTACTGTCCTCTATTAGGGTGTCATCGCATTACCATACTGTATTTATAGTTCTGACTGTGCATTATCCAGACCAGTTTAAAACTGGCTTTAAACACTCTGAAAGTCTTTCTGTGAGAATTTTTTCTTGACATAATTTCTCCAGATGTTTTACCTCATTTCCCAGCCCTTCAGGATACACTCAAGCATTAGTGAATGATTGGAGGGTGAGTGAGGCTCATACTCCCTCCATTAGCAAAACAGTTGAGAAGCACCCTTACAGCTGAGTATTTTCAGATTTTCAGGGGCATAGCCCGCTTGTAAAAACTTTATTACATAAGCAACATTTTCATAGGGGGAATTAGAAAATCCAATATTTTTAAAGCTCTGAATTAAAAGCTGGAGATCTCTTTAAAGAATGTATACCTAATACATGAAGGGAAATACCACAAAAGCATATATTTTGTATCTTCCTGTTATCTTCTGTATCCCTAGCATTTTGCACAGGACCTGGCATGCAGTTATCAAGAATAAGTATTTTTTGAACCACTGACTGAATGAATGAGTGAATTGAATTCTAGAGATTGCATTCACATTTCAAATTTGTATGTTTTTTAGCCTCTCTCATAGCTCATTAAACATCCTTTGTATGTAAGAAGTTGTTCAGTACAAATAACCCCATTTCCTCACCTATAAAATGAGGGTCTGGTCAAGGTGTTTCCAGCAGGAACATTCTGCAGTCTTTTAAACAGCTAAGCCCATAGGCTGGGGGAGAGCAATCAGTAGGGATTTCTTAAAGTATTAATGGGTAAGCTAAGACCATTAATGCCTGGCTTAGTTTCAAAATGGCCTTGAGCCACACATGACCTTGATTGATGATGACGTTTTAACCCATCTCTCTGAAACGACTGCCTGAATCTTGCCTTAGGGCTTGTGTGTCACTTGTCTAGCTCTCCTGACAATATTCCAAAGGAAGTCATTCACTGGCAAGGACAAAGTCTCCCTGCTTGTGCCAAACAGAATTATTCATTACCACTTTATGGAAAGCCCAAGTCACATTTCCAGGAGGGCTGGGATCTGCCAGCTCACTGGTGCTTGTTGGCATCGACTTTGCTTGTCCCAGTAGTCACCCACTTTAATCAAAAGCCTTTGGAATTCTCAATGGAGCCTCTTTATTAATTGAGATCTCTTGAAGAAAAGGAGTATGTTTATAAACAAAATATCTTATGTAAGGAGACATGGTTTTTGGAGTTCATTCTACTAATTTTTCTGTTTGTTTTAAGCACTTGTGTTATAGGCTATTTGGTCAAGAACCCATGTTATGAAGAGTAAATCTATTTGGCCTACCTCTAGCTCTGCGTTGTCAAATATGATACCCACTAGCCGTATGTGGCTATTGAAATTAAAATTAAACTTAAAATACTTGGTTTTCAGTTGTATTGGCCACACTACAAGTACCCAATAGCCACAGGTAGCAAATGGCTACCTCATTGAACAAGTACACATATGTAACATTTATGTCATTGCAGAAAGTTCTGCTGGACTGCATTTTTCTAACTTTCTGAAGGACACAGAGTAATTGAGTATTTTGGTTTTTGGATTTTAGAAATTTCTTATGGCCTAACATGGGAAAATATTTGACCAGAGTCTCATTTACTCATCATTGATTTATGGAGCTAAACAGTTTCCCAAGAGGTTATCTTTGTTGTGAAGTGTTCTTGAAAGTTTATAACCCTTACCTCCTACTAGTTAGAGGATGTTTGGCACCAAAAAACTCCAAAACTCTTTGGAAGCCTTGGGCATCCGCAAAGAAAGGAATTTTTTTTTTTTTTCCTCAAAATATCTGCTCGCTATTTATTTATTTATTTTTAAAGTTTTTGTGTGGACACTTTTTCTTTTTCTTTTGTTTTGTTTTGTTTTAATTTATTTATTTTTTAATTTACATCCAAGTTAGTTAGTACATGGTGCAACAATGATTTCAGGAATAGATTCCTTAATGCCCCTTACGCATTTAGCCCATCCCCCCTCCCACAACCCCTCCAGCAACCCTCTATTTGTTCTCTATATTTAAGAGTCTCTTACGTTTTGTCCCCTCCCTGTTTTTATATTATTTTTGCTTCCCTTCCCTTATTTTCATCTGTTTTGTATCTTAAATTCCTCATATGCGTAAATAAAGTCATATGATATTTGTCTTTGACTGACCAATTTCACTTAACATAATACCCTCCAGTTCCATCCACATAGTTGCAAATGGCAAGATTTCATTCTTTTTGATTGCCACGTAATACTCCAATATATATGTATATACCACATCTTCTTTAAGGAAAGGAAATCTTCTAAGTCACAGTTCATCTTCATTCCAGTTAGCCTCCTCCTGATGCCGAGGAATTCAGACTTAATATGTTCATATATACCAAAGCACTTTACAAATTCTGGGGAGTTTTAGCACATTTTCCCTTGGTTGTTTCTCAACATTTCCAGGGTTAGTTAGTCCCTAAATGAGCAGGCCACCATAGACTCTTCCAGGCCTAACCTTCTATTTGGATGCATGCAAAATACCCAAGAACTTTAGGCCTGTTGCACAGCCGCTCAGTGCCAGCTGCTATGTGATCAGTAATTCCAAGCCACAGAGTTCTACTAAATCATTCTGGGGTACCACTGATATAGTACTAATTCAACCAATAATTATGGAATATTCAATAATAAAAGACTAATGTTCCAGTTCCTTCCCACTTTGATTGTTGGAGTATCCCGTGAAAATAAATATTTTTGGAAAGAAAAATTTCCAACTGCAAGGATTTTTAAAATTAGTAAAATTATCATTATTTTTTAAGGGTTATAATCTTGACTCTCAAACAAATGTAAAATGAAAAAATATCACAGATTTTCTGTAGCTCATTAACTAATGAGAGACTCAGGAAGCTATTAAACTGATAAGAACAGATACTACACTTGATCTTAGCCACAAGGCCGAGAAGCGATGACTCAGGAGGCTATTATAACCAATTCATTAGAGAATCCAAAAGGCAGATGAATATATAAACTCATGAGGAATACTGAAACACATTTGCATTGTAGATACAAAACTAGTCAATATCCACAGGGCAATAATCAATTGCATTCAATCATACATGTACACTAAGTATTTTTTATAGATAAGAATTCTTTGCATCCCTATCAATTATCTTTATCTTAGAGAGCTGTAACATTGTTCAAAGAAGATGAAGGGTTCCAAACTCATAGTCAGATACCCTGGAAGGTATGTTCTAGATAATCCATAGTTTTTCACTGAAGACATCCAGTAATCATGTTGGTCCATTTTCAAGTCTTTCATAATTTTTTTCTGGTAAATTATGTATCTGTAGCTTACTCTCTCCATAGTTCTGCCCCTTTGATTTTACCTGGCCATTTTCTCCTTATTTCTGAGATACCTGATAAGCTTTCCTTTTTGCTTGATTCAGTAGAACAGGAAAAAACATAAAGATGTGATTTTTTTTTTTTGGCAAAATGTAAGAGAGTATGGAAAGAATCACGGTGGGCTAGATAGCTGGGGTGAGAAGCAAAAGAAAGAAAAGGATGGAAGGATCATAATTTCATAAATGTTGTGATTAAAGAATTAAACCTCCTGCATTCCTTTATTTCCTTGGTTCTGATCTCTTGGTTTTAAAATACATCTTTAATAACATCTTTCTTGGGAGAAAGAACATTTTAAGGAGAAAATTATACAGTTCTTTTTTAAAAATAGCACAATGAAGTATGTTTATTTATACCCTAGCATATTATGCCCTTAATAAGCAAGATTTTTCAGTCAGAGCCTTCTTTTCATTGTTCTGAATCACTTCTGGCCATCATTTATGAGGCACATGAGATGATACTCTTCATAATGCATTTTCTGATCAAAACTTGTAGACCTTTGTGATTGAAAATATAATCTTAAGGCATTTCAAAAATTGCTGGTGTGCTCTCTCCATTTCCTTTTGATTATTTGACTAGTCTACCCCACACCCCTCCACACATCTATACAACTAATTTGAAAGTTATCAGGAAGCTATTGACAGCCTAGCACTTGAGCAACAGTCCTCCACAAAGTATGCATGTGTCATTAACCTTTCCTGGCTTTGAAAATACTATGATTTATATTGAGAGATTTGGCACATTCTTCTGCCTCTAATTGTGCTGCTTGGCATCCGACAGACTGTTCTTTTGTACATATCCCGAGGACAAGAGATATATCCACTTGCACAAATCATTTACTTACATGGGTCTTATATTCGTGAATCCTTTGTAAAACGTTTGGCTGCTGTTTCACAAGAAAATCAGTCAGTTCATTTCTCGAGTGGTAAATGCTTGCATCACTTATAGTAAATCTACATCCTCTTCTCTGTTCTCTGCCTCCGTGGCTCCTTTTCTGCCATACAGTACAGTGCTACTGAAGATAATTCTGCCTCCAGGTTTAAGCAAAAACTCAACTGTGGGAGGCACCACCAAAGAAAACATGTCGACTGAGAAAACAAGGATAAAAAAGTAGCTGAAAGTTTACACTTATTCAGGCGATGACACTTAGGCAGGAAATGACCACAGTGGCACAGCTTTGCATCTGAGGACTGGCTGGTTTCTTTGGACATTGATTATAAGATTTATTCTAATTTCAGAAGAGTTAACATTGGGGGTGGAGACGAACATTACGCATGTTACAGTTGAGGAAATTTGCTACATTATAGGTTGGTAAAATATGGATTGTTTCACAAGGTAATGACTCCTTTTTTTGTGTGTGACAAATTCTTTGACAAATTTTCCAGCTTCATTGCTGCTGATCTAGGTCAGCCCTTTCTCTTAGTGAATCAGAGAACAATTCCAAATTTCCGTTCCAAATTCCACCAAGTGAACTAGAACTAACCAAACTTAGAGCAGTGGTTTCCAAACACCCAGTGCTAACCCTGCCGGGGGGGATGGTGGGAGGGGGGAGAAAAGAAAAAAAAAAATTAGTGAAACCATGAATTCAAACATATCCACTTTGAAGAACGGTCTTCTTTTCATGATGAAATATTTATTCTTATATGTGACTGATACATTCATTCTTTTATGTAATTGTAAGAGGCATTATTTTTATAAAACTGTTTTGCCCCTATCCCAGTGTAATATAACTACATGTGGGGTGCCTGGATGGCTCATTGGTTAAGCATCCTACTCTTGATTTCTGCTCAGGTCATGATCTCATGGTTGTAGGATCAATCTCCACACATCCAGCGCCAACTCTGGGCATGGAGCCTGCTTGGGATTCTCTCTCTCCCTCTCTCTCTCTCTGCCCCTCCCCTGCTCATGCTCTCTCTCTCTCTCTCCCTCTCAAAATAAATAAATAAAAACATTTAAAAAATAACTACATGCAAAAATATGAGAATTAATAGGCCAGAGTGCTTCAAGATCGTGTTCTTTGCTTTAGATATTTTTTCCTTAGTTCTTTTCTTCCTTTCTTTCTTTCTTTCTTTCTTTCTCTTCTTCCTTTTTTTTAAATGTTTATTTTGGAGAGAGAGAAATAGAGTGTGAGTGGGGGAGGGTCAGAAAGAGGAAGACACAGGATCTGAAGCAGGCTCCAGGCTCTGAGCTGTCAGCACAGAGCCAACGTGGGGCTCAAACCCAGAAACCGTGAAATCATGACCTAAGCCTAAGTCGGACACTTAACCAACTGAGCCACCCAGGCACCCCTTCCTTAGTTATTTTCTGTGGCTGTTTTTTTGTTGGAGAAAGGATCTTCCTCAGCAATTCTTTTCACCATCTAAAGAATACTTTCAGTTTTTCTCAGTTCGCAATTATGAAACCATTTTTTTTATTTCAAATAATTGGGTTATCCAAAAAAGGCAACAAGTTGTATTTATGAATAATCCATCTTTCTATAAATACCATTAACTACTAAGAAAGATTTTTTTTAAGTCTTTCTTACTGTGCTAGCTTTCAGCTCTGTGATCACTCATCCCTCAATTATAAGATTTAATTCCCTGACCTGTTCGAACGCAGTGTTTTCTAAAGCAAAATGCACACATGCATGGGCCACAACCTATCCGGCCACTAGTACCATAAAGGAGAGATGCAAGAGTTAATGGTAATTTATTCATAGCTCAACTACTTCTGCCTTTTCTAGCAACAGCACAATCAACTACTATTCCGGCACTGCAGCCCCTTGTTTTTATGTAAAGGCATTTTATTCAGTAGCTTGAAAATAATGAATCTATGAAGTAATGCTCCATGTAAGAGTAATTTGTTTTAGAATGTGTTGATTATTATGATTAATGGTGGGGCCCCGGCATTTTGTAGACTAATGTTAATACAGTAACATTTGGGTAGCACCTTTGGTGATTTTTCAAGGTGGTGCACTTGTTTGTTAATGCATCCCGTGTCCAGCCATTGCATTATGCCAGCATTGGTGACAGTGCCACTTTGTCAGTCTGGAAAGACCGTCTCCGACTCAATAAGGAAACACTTTATCAAAGGGAATAAAAAATGGAAATGAGCTACTACCTGTGGACTAAGATTAAATTAGCTTTGAGAATTTAGAAGCAGCAGCTACTCCTGCTTTTCCTTCTCGTGCAGCATTTGTGAGCCTTTACATCTCAAGCTATGTTAGTTCAACAAATATTTGGTACCTACTATGTGTAAATCATTAAGTACTTATTCTGATTCTTTTAAGATATACAAAGATGAATGCACTGACATCTGTGCCTTCAGAAAACCCAGGAAAAGAGATGGCTCGTGTACAGAATTATCTGTAATGGAAGGAAGCAGTGGTATGTGCTATTGGAGAGGTAGAGATGAAATGTGCCAACATTTCAGAGGAGGGGGAAATTGTTGTTGTAACTTAAGAATCAGGAGGGTGTTCATGAAGGAAATGGAAGTAGAGCAGAACCTTGAGGAGTGGTTAGGATATGAACATATGGAACCAGGTTGAAGTAGTTCCAGAAAGAACTACACAAGCCAGCAACAGGAGGGAGAAATTCTGGGATATGTATTGCAAAAGGGAGTCTGGCAAGAATTGCAGGATCCCTGAAAGGGGAATAGTGGGTAGAAACATGTTGGATCACACTACAGTGAGACTAAAGATTTTGGGCTTTACTCTAATGGGCGTGAGGAAGAGCGTAAGATTTTGTAAAATTTTGTAAGTATACCTGTTCATAATGGTACAATCAAAACAATTCATCTGGAGGCAATGCATACGTTGGATTAAAGAGGGCAGTAACCTAGACTTCAGAGAATGGCTGAAAATGGTGGGTCCTTGAGAATGCATTAAGAGGAACTGCCACCATGGCCATGGGAATGGTTATGGGATAATGGATAGAAGTGTCGGGAATGCAGTATGGAGTAAGTATTGACAGCTCATTGAACATAAGGAAAAGGGAGATTGAAAGGAGTCAAAGACTTTGATGTAGAAAGAAAGAAAGAAAGAAAGAAAGAAAGAAAGAGAGAGAGAGAGGGAGGGAGGGAGGGAGGGAGGGAGGGAGGGAGGGAGGAAGGAAGGAAGGAAGGAAGGAAGGAAGGAAAGAAGGAAAGAAGGAAAGAAGGAAGAAAGGGACCTGGGTGACTCAGTTGGTTAAGCGGCCGACTTTGGCTGAGGTATGATCTCATGGTTCTTGGGTTTGACCTGCACTGGGCTCTGTGCTGACAGCTCGGGGCCTGGAGCCTGCTTCAGATTCTATGTCTCCCTCTCTCTATCTCTGCCCCTCCTCTGTTCATGCTCTCTCTCTCTCTCTCAAAAGTAAATAAACATTAAAATTTTTTTAAAAAATTAAAAAAAGGAAGGAAGAAAGAAAGAAAAGAAAAGAATGGTTTTGGTTGATAAGACAGAGTCCTGTTTGAGCCACCTTGAATTAGAAGTGCCTGCCAGAGTCAAAGGCTAAGACAATCCCAAGATAATTTGCAATGCACATCACAAATTAAGATTAAAAATAAAGCCAGGGCTAGACTTTTACTTACTTGGGAATAATATGAATAGGGATAATAGTTGAAATATCTTTGCTTTGAGAGAAGTTCACCAGCAGACAGGAGAAGAACGTTACACAGAAGAGAAGAGAGCCAAGAATAGATCCATGGAGAACACTCCCCACTGAGAAGGTAGAAGAAGGGAAGAAAATCTTCCCTTCTCCCCAGAAAAAAAAAAAAAAATCCTCAGAAAGAGTAGTTCAGAGGCACCAGACAGGAAAGGGCCAGTGACCAGGGTTAGGGTAAGTAGGATCAGAAAGACTGGGCCAGTCTAACAGACGTCATTTTTCTTGCACCCTGGAAATTTTGCCTTTAAAAGAAGGAAAGATCACTTAACTATAGATAAAATGTGTGTTTCCAGAACAGAGTTCTTTAAATATTTACTAAAGAGTTTCCTGATTTAAGCCGCATGTAAATCAGTGGCTGCCGCTCACTGCCCTGGGAAGAGCCCTCTCTCACAGACATATGGTTGTTCTTTCCAGGACACCTCCAGAAGCCTAGAGATACATTAGTGGTTTTGACATCTCTTTCCCCCCATAAGGATACACCGCAGAGCCACAGGTCCACCAAACACTGCTTCTTTCTGCATCTGGCCCATCTGCCATGTAGACCAGGGGTTCCTGAGGCCAGTGAGTATCCTGGTCAGTGAAAATAATGTTCTGTTATCCACAGGTGTGCATTTTCTGAAGAGGTTATTTACCCTTCTCCTGATTCTTAAAAGAATCTCTTTCATTAAAAAGGTAAGGACTTGGGGCGCCTGGGTGGCGCAGTCGGTTAAGCGTCCGACTTCAGCCAGGTCACGATCTCACGGTCTGTGAGTTCGAGCCCCGCGTCGGGCTCTGGGCTGATGGCTCAGAGCCTGGAGCCTGTTTCCGATTCTGTGTCTCCCTCTCTCTCTGCCCCTCCCCCGTTCATGCTCTGTCTCTCTCTGTCCCAAAAATAAATAAACGTTGAAAAAAAAAAAAAAAAAGGTAAGGACTATAACTGATTATATGCTTTTGTACAATGATGGGAGTTCCTTGAGGACAAGATCCCGTGCTTATAAATTTTGGTAACTTCATGGTGCTCTTTTGATCTTGGCTGAATGAATGGCTAATTGTGCTGCATTAGATGGGCGAGCAGGAATGATAAAATACTCATTTTGGCTCTAAAGCCTTTTCCTTGACTTAGCAAATATACAAACCTAGGAAACATATTCTCTAATGATAATGCTATTATTAATATAACTTGTAGCTTAAAATGAGTGCTTCAAACACACACTATCTCATTTATTTCTTCAATACTAGTGTGGAGTAGGGATTGGCATCTTAATTTCATGAAAGAGGAAGCTAAGACTGAGAGAAGGCATGTGATTTGCCAAAGATCATACATCATGTGTTAGCTTATTTATCTCATGGTACATTCACTTGGAAATAAAAATGCTTATGAACATAATAGACGTGGCCTTGTTTGCTGGAATGCTTGTTGGTTGGCAATAGGTTGGTTTTGTTTTATATGAAGAAAAATGTTTATTAACCTAAAATTTGATACTCATGTTAAATGCATTGGTTTCCAAATAGCTGTGCTATTGGATGACAGATACCACTACCGTATAGTGACTTCAACTTCTTGGCCTTATACTCGATAACATTCAATGAGAGTAATGAGGCCCAGGTTTGGGTCTTTGCAGGGTATATCAGACAGCAGTATAGTGTTAGGTTTAAGAGCAGACCTTTGAGTCTGACTTATATTTCCAAGTTCTACTGAATGGTAATACCTCCCACGTATTAAATACCATATATGTCTTAAGGTCTCTTTCAACTAAGAGAGGTACCTGCTAAATTTCCATCCAGATCTAGAGCTTCAAGCTCCCCTATTCTACTTCCACCTTTTCTTTGAGTTCCCTAGAGTACAGAAGGAAGAAAGGATGCCACAGCAGCCTGCCGTTGATGGCCCAAGTTCGTAGGCTAGCAGGGGAGCTGCGTTCTCTGCCCCTGGCTTCAGTCCCTGCACCACACGCACCCCTGGCCGCTGTTCTACAGCAGTGCACTTGATCTCCCACGGGCAGCCATCGTGTCTCCCACGGGCAGCCATCGTGTCTCCCACAGCGTGGGTTTTGAGAGTCCATATTTACATACAGGCTGAACCTTACCTTCCTAAGCAAAGGAGAGTGATCTAAACCTTCACACAAAAGTGGAGGGGTGGCGGCAGTGCTCGGGATTTCTCAGACAAAAAACTGATACCTAAAACTGAGCCCTGAAACGTGAAGGACTTACAAACTAAGTAGGCAGTTCTCTGAAGTTGGAATTCAAACACCGCAGGAGGGATGAGGTCGTTGTGACTCGGAAGCTTGGCAGAAGCACACCAGTCTTAGGTGAATGTGTGCGCATCCGTTAACTGAGTAAAGGGGACTGTTAATGCTCCATGCGAACTGAAACACAATTTTCTAAATGTGTTTGCTCAGTATCACTTTACATGCTGTTTTAGTGATTTTTTTTTTTTTTTTTTTTTTTTTTAAGATCGTGAACAAGGAAGCTACTTGATTGTCCGAGTAGGCAGTTCGGCTTTTAGATGCCTGCAGTGACAAAGCGGGAGAACACAAGGAAGGAGGAAATTCTGTCCCCAGTGTGTGCTTGTCACTGTGTGCTGTTTGTGGAGAGACAGGGCTGCTGGAATACTGGAGTGCCAAGGGGCAGAAATATTATCTAGAGCTGTCTGGGCACTGACACTCTCTCTTCCAGAGAGAATATGGTTCAAGAACCAGAGAAGCCTCATATTTAGAAATACTCATTTAAATAGAAGCATCAGTTTGTATAAGTTGAAATGGTAATATCAACCTGAGTACAAAAGGACAGTATTGTAGAAGGCTCCTCTGCCCCGAGACTGTCACTGGGCGTAGCCGCCTCATAGAAGCCAATGTACAAAGGGAAAGTGCATAAGGATGTGCTGACCCTGCTTTTTCTCTGGGTTACCACTTCCTGTGGGCTCTGCAGCCTGGGCTGAATAAACTGGGGCCCGTGGCAGGTGTGTGTCTGATCTTTTCCTGCCGGTTGACAACCCAGTTGCATGGTGCATTAATTTTATAAATTGTAGTAAGTAAATGGGTAAAGCGTTATTTTCAAATACCTGACTTCACTAGTTCATCTTAAACCTTGTACATATCTTTTGGTTTTCATTAGTTTTTTTCTGGACCTGTGTAGTTTAGTGTAAGCTAGAGTAAACTGTTTCAAAATCATGACCAAAATATATATGGTGAAGATATGAAAAATTGATAAATCAGCCTCATCAAACATGGTCTATAATACCTTGTTATATATGCATCTGTATACACTCTTGTACACAGTGGGGACCAGGAAATACCTTGTTCCTAGAAAATCCTCAGAACTTAGCAATATTATTTATTCATTTGACTATGAATTGCCTTTTTAAAAATAGCATCTTCCAGCATATCCTTTAAGGGGGTTTTGTTATGAGATATTAATACTGTGTACATTTAAAAACCTGGTTTGCTTTATAGCTTTGCCAAGAAATAATTATTACTTATTTTACCTTTCACTCCATTTCTCAGAGATAATTAATGATTAATACACAAACTACTGTTTTTCAGGTTTGAACTCTCCCATCATGGCTTTCCTCGGACTCTTGTCTTTGCTGGTTCTGCAAAGTTTGGCTTTAGGGGCCACTTTCCCTGATGAAACCATTGCCGAGTTGTCAGTGAATATGTATAACCATCTTCGAGCCACTGGGGAAGATGAAAATATTCTTTTCTCTCCACTGAGTGTTACCTTCGCTATGGGAATGATGGAACTTGGGGCCCAAGGATCTACCCTGAAAGAAATCCGTCATTCGATGGGATATGACAGCCTGAAAGATGGTGAGTGTGCTTAGGTTTACATTTTCAAGGTGGTTTGACTTTAACTGTCAACTCAGTTATGCTGTCTTATGCTACAGGCTGCAGTATTTACATGATGTGAGAAAGTGATGTCACTGAGACGATATGGCTAGGAGAACCATTAGGGAACCCAAGAAAAGTATTAATTCCTGGCTCCACCTTTAGCTGAGTTAATCTAAGGAAATTGTATATTTTATTAGTATTATTTCAATAAGCCTCATTGTGATAAATAAAAGCACACATGATTCTTAATGAGTTTCCAGTCCAGAGGGAGAGACGTATATTAATCAATTATCACCTGAATAAGTGAAAATTTATAACTATGAGAACTGCTATAAAGAAAAGCAACATCATTCTCTAAGAATATCAGAAATTTTTGCTTAGGGGCGCCTGGGTGGCTCAGTCCGTTGAGCGTCCGACTTCAGCTCAGGTCACGATCTCGCGGTCAGCGAGTTCGAGCCCCGCATCGGGCTCTGGGCTGATGGCTCAGAGCCTGGAGCCTGCTTCCGATTCTGTGTCTCCCTCTCTCTCTGACCCTCCCCCGTTCATGCTGTGTCTCTCTCTGTCTCAAAAATAAATAAACGTTAAAAAAAAAAAAAATTTAAAAGAAATTTTTGCTTAAAACCAATTGCGTCTTCATTTTTAAAGGAGCATCAAGAATTCCTTGAAATGTTTTATTGTTATGAAAATGTTATGTATTGGGGAAAGTTCTTAGCCAAAAGCTGTTTTGAAATCACTTTGACAGGATGTATGATTTTTATTTTAATGTTTTTAATATGCATGAGAACTGACTCATTAAAAAGTTGAGAACTCACTAATTTCGAATAGATTTTTCTCGTTATTAGGTAAAAAAAAGTCTAGTGAAAGTAAAGTTTCAAGGACTATTTTAATTTTTAAACTAGGTAATTAAACTTAATCCTTTTTCCTGACAATTATAAAATGAAGACCAATGTAATGAAAATAAACCTAAGTACTTTGAAAGGAAATAACCCCCAAAAATCTATAGATTCTACCAAGGTATCAATGAAAGTGAAAACTAATGCCAGTTGATAATACTAAAAGTTAATTTGAAAATCTGGAAGTAGCACAAATACCGGAGTCTTCTAATCATGTCTGTAGGGAACAAGTTAGTGCTCTTCCCTTGGGCTCCAAGTTCCATCAATCTCCCTTGCTGTGTTTCAGTGCTTCTCCACTCCCCGTGATCGTTCACTGTGTTTGTTCCACTAATAAACTTATCCTTTGTCATTTTTCAGGTGACGAATTTTCCTTCTTGAAGGATTTTTCTAACATGGTAACTGCTAAAGAGAGCCAGTATGTGATGAAAATTGCCAATTCCCTCTTTGTGCAAAATGGATTTCATGTCAATGAGGAATTTTTGCAAATGCTGAAAAAGTATTTTCATGCAGAAGTAAATCATGTGGACTTCAGTCAAAATATAGCTGTGGCCAACCATATCAATAAGTGGGTGGAGAATAACACAAATAGTATGTCATTTGGTTCCTTTCTTTGTCTAATAGTTTAAACTGTCTTTTACTTCTGAAATTACTTGCCCCCTCACTCCATTTGAATTTTTGAAGGATAGCATTTAGTTGAGTATCTGATGATTATTTCGTATAGATTATAGTCTTTTTAGAAGCATTACATATGAATAAGCTTTTATGAAAGAACTTAAATCTTTTGGCATGTAAAGAATTTTGGCACTATTGATATATCAGTCTGAAATCTGTGTTCCCCAATAACGGGTTTCCTCTGTGTGGTAATCTTAACCACTGTGTGGAACTTTGTTTGAGCTAACTTATTTAATGAGTTAGAGAGCAGTTAGGATGGCAGTTGGTGGCCCTCTTAACAATATATTTAAAATAGAAAATAAGAGAGAGCTAAAAATCAGGGTTTGGCTTTTAAATGACAGAACTATAGGATTTCTTTTTAAAAGAGCGGCCCATTTTAAACCCAAATAAATGGAGAAGTAGAAAGCGATAAGTTTATTTTAATATTTGTTTCTAATCTTAGAGCATCTGGCTGGCTCAGCTGGTAGAGCATGTGACTCTTGATCTTGGGGTTGTGAGTTTGAGCCCCACGTTGGGTGTACAGATTACTTGAAAAATAATCTTCAAAATAATAACATAATATTTCTAATCTATACTTTAAAAATGTATTTAAGCTTTCCAAATGTTTCATATTTTGTCATTTTATTTTCTAATTTTACCACCAACATAATTGAAATTAGAATTTAAAAAAATGAGACCAAACTGAAAGGAGATTACAGATGTTCATTAGATTAATTCCTACTGTCAAAACCCCCCAAATAATATCAATCTAATAAATTTTATGTGGGAACAACAAAAACCCTGACCATGTGCCCTATGTCCTATTATGCCCAAAATTCGGAGGCACCTTTGTAAGGACCTAAAGAAGTTCTATGATTAATAAAATGAGAGAATATAAATTTTGGTCCTATCTTTTTCAACTATGACATTAAAATGTAGGATAAAAGAAACTTATGTTTGTATTTTAACATTCAAAGAATAAGTCAAGAATAATAATACATTTGGAATAGATCGGATTATTAAAAGCTATTTCCAAACTCTTTTTAAACATTTTCAGCTATCAACAAAAACCCAATGTTTTTGCAAATAGATTTCTAAAGGAACATTTCAAATGATAGAAATGATAGGTTTTCACTCATCTGTTTTCACCTAGTTGAATGCAGTTGTTATATTTGGTAGAAAGATATCCAGTGTTTATGGGGGGAAATTTTGAATTGGATGACATTTTAATCGTGTATGTTATTTAAGAATGAACTCTGAAATGATCATTGAGTGCTTACTCTATGTTAAGAGTTTTACATGCATCACTGCAACTAGAAAGTGGTAAAACCTGAGATTCTGTTGTATGTGGTTCCATAGTTTCTTCAAGTGTCAGGATCCTACCAGTTTTATTTTAGGTGGTGTGAATGTTTTAGATCCCTTAATCTGTAACTGTGTGTGTGTGTGTGTGTGTGCGCGCGCGCTGTGTGTGTGCGCGCATGCACGCGCGCTCGTTTGCTTGCTTAACATTTTTCCTTTGAAAGCAAGATACTTCCTTCTTTTTTTAATGTTTATTTATTTATTTTGAGAAAGAGAGAGAGAGCAGGGGAGGGGCAGAGAGAGACAGAAAGAGTCCCAGGCTCTGCTGGCAGTGCAGATTCTGACGAGGGGCTCAAACTCATGAACCATGAGATCATCACCTGAGCGGAAATCAAGAGTCAGATGCTTAACTGACTGAGCCACCCACGCATCCCAAATGCAAGACACTTTCAATTTTTATTATAAATTTGGTAATGGTATACAGTTTTTCTGGATTACTCTATCAGACGGTAGTTTGGTAATCTTTTGGTCTCCTTTCACCTTCAGATTTAATATGAATTTTCATCTCTCCACTTTTTCCTGCACAGATCTCTTGAAAGATTTGGTATCCCCAAGGGATTTTGATGCTGGCACTCATTTGGCACTCATCAATGCTGTCTATTTCAAGGGGAACTGGAAGTCACAATTTAGACCTGAAAATACTAGAACCTTTTCCTTCACTAAAGATGATGAAAGTGAAGTCCAAATTCCAATGATGTATCAACAAGGAGAATTTTATTATGGTAAGATCTTTTGGCTTTTATTTTTCTTGTCTTTCTGTATATTAACAGCTTTTTAAGAAAGAACATGAAATATTTATTACACAAATGTCAATCTTATTTGGACTACAATTCAATTTCCTTGGCTCCATTTTCAAACCTCTCTAATTAGATCCTGAGTGAATATTATATGCACTGACAGTTTTCCAATATGTTTCTTTAACTTATAAAGTTGATTACACCCACAGAGTGGCTTTATTCATATGCAGACACCTGACCTGTGTAAGAACATTCTGAGTTACTCCAAAAAGCCATTGGCTTTGGGGTGGTTGTCAGTGACTCATATGTTCCACTCTGCTCTTGCTTTGGATTCCTCACCACTATTTGAATTATAAACATTTCTTTAAAATTTTGCTTTCAGACTTGTGTATGACATAATTATTCATTTATAGTTTCATTTATTGTGAGTCTATGAAATGTGATACAACTCAATATCCTTGGCATTATTTTCAAAGATATTTCATTGGACTGGAGCGCCTGGGTGGCTCAGCCAGTTGGGCATCTGACTTCGGCTCAGGTCATGATCTCATGGTTTATGAGTTTGAGCCCCACATTGGGCTCTGTGCTGATGGCTCAGAGCCTAGAGCCTGCTTAGGATTCTGTGTCTCCCTCTCTCTCTGCCCCTCCCTCGCTCATGCTCTCTGTCTCTGTCTCAAATAAATAAATGTTAAGAAAATAAGTTAGAAAAAAAAGATATTTCATTGGACTTTTCAGAAGGTTAGGATGTTAATCCTTCTTACACACTATATTGAACTGTAATAATTTGTTATCATAGCAGAAATGTAATTGTAAGCCAAGTACATATTGGAACTAATAGTTCATGCTATTTAAAAGTATGGTGTAAAATTAAAAGACTATAATCATAGTTAATCAAATTAACAGTCAAAATAAGAACCAAACATTTAACCAAAGTGTTTAACGGGATGTCTAAAGGACCTAGATCAGTTATAGGAAAATATTTATAACAAAAGCATTACATTTTCTTTTTGAAAATGAGGGAAATTTTAAGGTGGTGGTGGGACTATTTGTTTTAAAGATTTCTTTATTTTTTTATGGAAGCCTGGTGAATTTAGCTGAGTTATTAGAACACAAAGGCAATTACCTAATTAACCTAATTACCTAGTTTGGAGGTCTTAAGCACTACAAATACACTAGATAACTACTGTAGAATGTAATAGATTTCATCTGGACTATGCTACTCTGGCCCCAAGACTTTTAGCTATGGTGATAATACAGTCCCAGGCATTATATGGTTAATTTTTCCCTTCTTAGAAATCAGGTGGATTTCATCTAACTTGGATCCTGGGCTTCATTTTTTTACCCAGGACTTATTGTTGTTTCTAAAAATATCCCTTAAGTATATATTCATTTGAAGTGTCTCATTTAAAAATAAAAAGTAAGTCTAGAGAACATATTATGACAAATGTGATGTAATTCTGGGGATTCTAAAATAAAATAATTTCTTCAGGGCCGAAGAGTCACTTGAACTTCAGGGCCTATTTTTTTCTTTTTTTTAAACCGTCCTTTCCTCAGATGTCTGCGTTTCTTATATTCTATATACTATTTTGGAAGAAAGTTATTACAAATTAAAACTTTTATTTGAACTTTTTTTTTTTTTTTTAATTTTTTTTTCAACGTTTTTTATTTATTTTTGGGACAGAGAGAGACAGAGCATGAACGGGGGAGGGGCAGAGAGAGAGGGAGACACAGAATCGGAAACAGGCTCCAGGCTCCGAGCCATCAGCCCAGAGCCTGACGCGGGGCTCGAACTCACGGACCGCGAGGTCGTGACCTGGCTGAAGTCGGAGGCTTAACCGACTGCGCCACCCAGGCACCCCTATTTGAACTTTGATATGGGCCTTTAATCACCTTTCTTTTCCTTTTAGGAGAATTTAGTGATGGCTCCAATGAAGCTGGTGGTATCTACCAAGTCCTAGAAATACCATATGAGGGAGAGGAGATCAGTATGATGTTGGTGTTGTCCAGACAGGAAGTTCCACTGGCCACTCTGGAGCCATTGGTCAAAGCACAGCTGATTGAAGAATGGGCAAACTCTGTGAAGAAGCAGAAAGTGGAAGTGTACCTGCCCAGGTGAGAGGCTTCTGTGTGACCCCCTCTGATACATCTCAGAGGGAGAGATAGCAATGGAGGTTCTGAATCAGAAAAAAACCCTTGCCACTTTTTTTTGAATTTTAAGTCTTAGCTACTCTCTTCAACACCCCTTCACTCTTCCCTCCTCTTCCCCTCCTCACCTGCGCTTCCTTCTCCTTTTTTTTCTTTAAACTATTCTTTTGTATTCAGGAGGTCCTGCCCCCAGACACAAGCTCACTTAGTGATTCATTCAGTGCTGTTTACCAAGACCTAGTTTCAGATCCTGGTCAATATTCTTAGCTTCATTTTAGAAGATTTCTCAATAGATTGTCTCTGAATATCATTTGCATTGGCAGTCTTCTGTATTTCATTAATATTTAAAGTTGATTATAGCTGGAGAGAAAATAATCTCCGACATTGTTGGGAGAAGCACAAGCACGTTGCCGTGCTGGGTGCCAAGATGCAACCATAAATAAGCAAGAAGAGGCTTAAAATTCTCCCTGTGGCTTAAATAATAAAATCTATGCAGGGCCCCGATGTTCTTCTCAATGCTGCCTCTGGCCACACACCACAACAAACGTTTTGTGGCATGTACTATCCACGTGGTTGTCGTTAGGCTACAGATAACCTGCTCTTGGCCTGCCTCTGGGTCTCTTTGCATGTTTTTGCATTGGCCTAAAATGCCCTTCCCATGCTTCTTTGCCTGATATTGATGTGTATTTTTCCTTATATTTTTAAAGAACTTCTTCTTGATAATATGAGAAATTCAGGACAGTGTTAATGCTTCCCTTATTAAATTCCATGAATTAAGTGCAGCATCTCCAAATGCTTCAATTCTGTGAGGATGCAAAGTTATTTAGGGGTATTTTAACAGAATTCTAAATGAATGCTTAATAACTATCACAAATCCTAATTCAGCCATATTCACTAGAAAATGTGGCCTCCAGGTCCTGTCCACTGAGAAATTGAACGTGGCAGAAGAAAATTAAATTTTCATTTTCTAAGAGATACTCTTCAATTATGGAATACTTTAGCTTGCTTGCTCATATTAATGCCTGATACTAAACTAGGCACAGTTAATTACCATGCATCCATTTCTCCAGAAGTTCTATGAACTCTTCCTCTGCATGGTTAATGCATAGAGAGAGAGGTTAAATCGCTAGATAAGATGAATGTGGTTTCCTTTTTTAAGAAATTGACGGTTTTCAAATACTTATATGTAGGTAATAATCAATGGGAAATGATCCATCAAATGTTCAATGAAGGTGATGATTTTTGTGCCCTCATTTTAGCAAACGTAAAAATTTTCTGGTAGCCATTTTCTAGGTTTACTCAAGTGTCTGTTTTAAATCGTTTGTATAGTTTTATTCACGTGGAGATATTACTTTGAAAACACAACTTTGCATTTCTGTAATTTGACCATATTCTTGTCCTGCTTGACAGGTACTTTTATTTTCCATTATATTAGATTGCATACTTACAGGTTTTAAATGCTTTTCTTAAAGGGTATAAAGGTGTATGGTATTTTAAAGAGGAGAATGGGCAACTACTTTTGCATTTTTATTATTTTCCCCCCTTAACAATAAGTCCTACAGGAATCAAATGCTGAATTGAAATTGTGTTTTTATCGAAAATACAAAACCCTATTCAGGAGAGGGTAAAAATTTTCCACCTATATGATATAACCAAATCTAGTGAAATACCAAAAGGTTTATGCATGGTCATACATTTCTAAGATTTAAATGAGATTACCAAATATTCTTGCAATTTATTCATGCTAGCAAAAATAGTTTGGCTAATATATATATATATATTTATATATATATATATTATATGTAAGATATCTAATAAGCACTTGAGAATAATGCCTGGCACAGATGCTTATATTCTAAGCATCATATAATTATTATCTATTATCACTATTATTATTTATTTTTCAGTGTACATTTTAACTCCTAGTATTCACCTTGTGTTAATCTATAGGTAGCTTTATATATACTTTTCTTTCAGTAGGATTTTTTAAAAACCTTGCTCTGATGAACATTACCTTCTTCATTATATAAGGTACAAAAGATTTTTCTAAAATGAAATTCAAGGGGCGCCTGGGTGGCGCAGTCGGTTAAGCGTCCGACTTCAGCCAGGTCACGATCTCGCGGTCCGTGGGTTCGAGCCCCGCGTCAGGCTCTGGGCTGATGGCTCGGAGCCTGGAGCCTGTTTCCGATTCTGTGTCTCCCTCTCTCTCTGCCCCTCCCCCGTTCATGCTCTGTCTCTCTCTGTCCCAAAAATAAATAAAAACGTTGGAAAAAAAAATTAAAAAAAAAAAAATAAAATGAAATTCAAATATCTTGGAATACTTGGAATGCAGATGTACCTGGCTGTCATATCTTTCCACTCTTTTGTAGTCTCAGATTTGTCATTTTTTAAAAGTTTATTTATTTATTTTGAGAGAGAGAAAGGGAGAGAGAGAGAGTGCGTGTGTGAGTGGACGAGGGGCAAGGACACAGGGAGAGAGAGAATCCCAAGCAGGCTGCACGCTGTCAGCACAGGGCCCAGCATGGGGCTTGATCCCCCAAACTATGAGATCGGGACCTGAGCCAAAACCAAGAGTCTGAGGCTCAACTGACTGAGCCATCCCGGCGCCCCTCAGATTTGTCATTTTTGATCAGAGTGCTTGAAATCAATGGACATGAAGTGGTTTTCTATTTTGTCAACAGAGACCATCCTGTTATTTTGAAATGATTGCCTTAGAAATACAGCACTTTAGTTTGATGTTTGTAAAAGAAAACTCATATATAACCCATCTGATTTTGTTCTTTAATGCGAGTGCTTTTTATAGGTTTTTCTACAGAAGTTTTCTTGATTAGTTTCTTAATGGCCTATAAATTTTCTAAATCTCATTATATGTAACATATATTTATTCTTTCCTAACACTAGCTCTACACAGCTCAGTCTCCAATGCTTCTGCCTCCTACATACCTCTTCAACTTACTCAGAAATTTGCAAATGCATGATTACGTTATTAAAATGCGCATGCCTTTTGGGTTTAAAAGAGCAATGTTGTGGCTTTTTCTTTTTAAATTCAGTGGGTGAAATATAAAAATCTGTCTGTAGGTTGATTGTTTTTAAATAGCCATTGTTGGAATTCTAGTTATTAGTGGTAGGGGGCCTTGCGGTCAAACAGAATTTAGCTCATATCCTCATTCTACCACCTACTAGCTGTGTGATTAGGGCTAAACTTCAGTTTGTTCTTCTGTAGAAAAGAGACAACAATGCATAATCTCATGGGATTCTGTGAGATTATCATTAGGATGATTAAATGAGATACCATAAATAACAGGATTTGCATAGTGTCTGGGAGCCCTCAGTGTATGGGAGATGACAATGATTATTTATATGAATATTGGTCTATATTAAGAAGAAAGGGATAGTAAATGGATAATAGCTATGTTTCAATAGCTTGATAAGGAAACAAAGATGAGAAATGGAAATTGTTTACATCCTGTCTTCAACTTGGAACACTCAATGCACCTAAACTTTTTTCACTTCACCCTGTGTGTATTGCCCTATGCCAGATACTACAGATATTAAAATAAAAAAGATACTAGATACAGAGACTTGACTAATTTACAGTTAAAGCAGCATGGATTCAACAGCTATTTGATGAAATTACTCCACCACTACTGAAGTGCAAATATAAACACCTTAACGTCTATAATAATGTGAATGTTATACATAATGGCATTATCACAAGTGCTATCAACACTATCTGCCCTTTATTGCATGCCTCCTACGTGCCAGCACCATGCTAAGACTTCCAGAGACCTCATTCAGTCCCCTCAACAATACTATGATGCAGGAATTACTAAGGCCATTTCCTACACTGCAAAACCGAGGCTCAGAAATTAAGGAGCTTGCCCGAATTCAATCTGGCTGAATTACCATCCTCACCCGAAACAGCAAACCTCAGAAATGTGACAAAAACCAGGTTGCTTTTAAGAAGTACAAAGAATCCTCTCCTGATCTCTTCCTTCACTTTCCTATTTTAGGTGCATCAGGACACACAGAGTACCGCCCAGATCCCTGCTCTGCCATTTGTTAGCTGGATGACCCTGGTCACATTATCTCATCTTTCTGCTCCTCAGTTTCTTCTTCTATTAGCTGAGGATGATAATAATACCTGCCTCCAAGGGCTTTGGTGATATTTAAATTAATCTGTTATAATCTTGGAATAGTTCTTGGTAATAATCTTCATATAAGCAATCAATCAATGAATAATAAAAGTAAAGCAGACACACAAAACATCTTAATCAAGCAATTGAATGTATTCTTTGAGCCATTTCGTATTTCCCAACTCATCCCCCTTCTCTACTTTCACAACCAACACCTGCTCTTTGAAGGAAACAAAAGGAACAATGTTAAGTCCAAGTTAGAGTATAAGATACAGATAAAATTCAGTACTTGGTTTAATATGTTTGCTATACATTTATTTGTCTATTTGTCATATTTTCCCCATAAACATGAACCCGCTAAAACTATTTTCCCCTGATGATACCTCTTGATGTCTGAGTCTTGTTGACAGCAGTCATTCCCTTGTCACCAGACATCAGAAGTGATGCTAATGTAACGTTTGGTGACTGTCACAGACTTGGCTTTTTAAAGGACAAAAACTGACATTTATGATCTTTACTGATCAAGAGCCAACACCTTAGAAAAAAAAGAAACGTTTGGTTCTAACTAGTCGTTTTCACTTGTTCTAAAAAAGTAATAAAAACCTTTGCTTTCCAAGAACTGCATTCATGTGTTAATGCAGCCTTGTTTTATGCTAGAAAGATGGGTGACACATTTCATCGTTTGGGGAGAGACTCCACATTAGGACCAATCAAACTTTCTATGGAAACCATTTTTTAAATTAATATTCTATTCATGACCACGGTACTCATTTTTATTTCAGTTTTAAGAGATGTTTTATTTCTTCTCGCAAATGTGACGCACTTCTACGTATAAGAATTCATAAAGTCCATCAGAACAGAAAATTAAGATTAAAATTATTTTGCTTAAAAAATCTCTAATATAATTTTTAAAGTATATAGTTTTTAAAATGTAATATTTAGCTTACTTTCATTGATGAACGTCTTTCTGTGATGCTACCAGGAAAAACAGGCTTATGTCCTAGAGGATAATATAACCATGAGGATATATATTTTTAACACAATAGCTTTTATATTTCCTTTCTCTGAGTGTATGGAGTTGAAATGCTAAATGTATCCATTGTACTGCGATTGGCTGTCTCCACACACAGGGAATTGAGCAGGATGCTAAAAAGAGAATCAAATGCCTTGGGCAAATGTTTGGTTAGCCATTGACAGCTTAAAAAAGTCAAATATATTACTAGGTCAAAGGATTTTGAAAGCTACTCATTTACAAGTTTTACATTCTTGATCTCAAAACATTTATTCCACCGTATCTATTACAGTCCTCATCAAATAGTTTTCCTACTTAATAATTTAATACTATTCTGATAACTCCTCTTTTTATAAGCACAGTCAAATACTGAAAGTATTTTGACTGAAGCACAGTCAATACTTGCAGTCAAAAGCCAGTTTTAGCATAATTTGCTGTTCAAATCAACATATCTAACATTTTGCTCTTGGGCCAGATTAACAGGATACTGTAACTAAATACTTTAAAAATGCTGTAACTAAATGCTTTTCCCCCTATGTGTTTGTCCTCCAGGTTCACCGTGGAACAGGAAATTGACTTAAAAGATGTTTTGAAGGCCCTTGGAATAACTGAGGTTTTCATCAAAAATGCAAATTTGACAGCTCTGTCTGGTAGGAAATAAACACCAGTTTTTTTTTTTGTTGTTTGTTTTTTAATGTCATTATTTCATAAAAGCTTTAAAAAGTGATGATGAAGGGGCGCCTGGGTGGCGCAGTCGGTTAAGCGTCCGACTTCAGCCAGGTCACGATCTCGCGGTCCGTGAGTTCGAGCCCGCGTCGGGCTCTGGGCTGATGGCTCGGAGCCTGGAGCCTGTTTAAGATTCTGTGTCTCCCTCTCTCTGTGCCCCTCCCCCGTTCATGCTCTGTCTCTCTCTGTCCCAAAAATAAATAAAAAACGTTGAAAAAAAAAAAAAAGTGATGATGTTGAACCCTCTATTTACTATGGAGTTCTGAAGTAAAATAAAGTTATCGTTTGCCAAATAAATGTAACGAATACATTTACCTTCGATACCCTAAACTATAAATCATGGTCATAACATTGTTTATATTATTCTGGTCCGTGTCTTATATTCAATAATGGATATTCTCCAGAAGACCTGTCTTATATATCTTTAAATTCCCCATCCTACCTGTCACAATGCCCTGTAAAGTAGATAATCAATAAACATGGTGATTTAGTATCTCAATATGTTCAGTTACAGTAAATCATATAGAAAAGAAAGAAGGAAGAAAGGACAAACCCATGCCTGCTGTAAGAACTAAACAAGAACTAAACACTTTAAAAAATTGTTTTTAGTGTTTATTTTTTTTTGAGAGACAGAGCATGAACGGGGGAGGAACAGAGAGAGAGGGAGACGCAGAATCTGAAGCTGACTGCAGGCTCTGAGCTGTCGGCACAGAGCCCGATGTGGGGCTCAAACCCACAAACCGTGAGAACATGACCTGAGCTGAAGTCAGATGCTTAACCAGCTGAGCCACCCAGGTGCCCCAACGCTTTTTAAAAGAACACCTAGTGGGATGATGTAAAGATTATCTTTAGTCTTCAATAAGAAACCAGTGGTTTTGTAGTAGCTTCAAAATATACCTGGCATATCGGGTAATTTATTTTAAGTATCCCAAGGTGGGGGAAAACCCAGTTGAATTATTTGATGCAGATGCCCTAATTTGTTCAAGGTAAAAATCATTAACATATTAGCAACATTAACTACTTAGAACATGTAAAATCCTTTTGGAAATATTTTAAGCAGCTAACCCCAAGACACTTATCATTGAAATAAGGTACCTGTGAGTTTAAGACTTAGTTTGTATAACGTTGTTCTATCATTTCTGTGGAATATGGAAACTATCATAGATAGATAGATAGATAGATAGATAGATAGGGACATAATCAAGATTAAAAAAAAAACAAACAAAAAACCTCAGTGTGTAAGTCCTCTTTATATGTAATCTATTGGACCCAATTCTCCAACCAGAGAGAGCTGAGACAATAGAAGTTTCCTTAGCAGTTTATGTGTTCGGGAGAGAATTTAGTTTTCCTCTCCTGAAGTAGCATCCTATAGAAAATCAAGCCGACCAAATAAGAGCTTCTATGAGGAGTATGAGGATCCATGGATTGAATTCAGTGAAGTGGATGCCTCTACCCCTGAAATTGCATATAAGTGTGTACACACACACATGCAGAAAAAGAGAGAGTGGAGATAGGTTCATAGATTTCAGGAAATTCTCAAAGAGTTTATAGTCAAAAAGGCCTTGCCTCCCAGATTTAGAATTGGACGGATTGTTTTCTAAGCAGCACTCAGCAATGAGATGATGTTGACGTATCTGATACCACAACTTCTACCCGATTAGAGAGCCTACATCTCAAAACACCAGTAGAGCTTTTCTAGCTGTCTACTATATAAATGTTCCTGTCCACATCAGAGAAATGTGAATTTTGCCCGAGTAAAGGTTTTCTTGGCTTACATTCACGCTCCTAGGGCTCTGAACTCTTCAGTGGGATTGTGAATGAGGTAGGACTGGGGGAGACTCACAAGCTAATGGACACTTTTGTGTTTGAGTCAGAAATATATCTGTGGCTCAAGCATAGTATCATTTAAACTTCTTGTGCTCCCTTCCTTAGGAATTGAGAGAATCTGTACAACACACTGGCCAAATTCCAGCTGGATAATTACATTCCGCTTTCCTACCATGGCTCTATTTTCTGTTTTATTAGAGATTCCTCACTGTCTCACCCAAACATCAAGGCAGTTACTTCACACACATAAGAGTATCTGCTGCTTCTCGGTCCTGAGGGAGTAGCACTGCAGTGGCAAATTAATTATTGTGGTCAGTGTAGCTTAAAATGTTGGCAAATCTGGGAGGTTTATGATGTAATATTTAATTGCCTTTAGTATGTACAGAGACAATAGAGAATAAATATGTATTATGAATGCAGATGGTTCAGAAATTTGAAATCACACTCGGATCTCTCGGAGTTCACATAGTTTCTATGTGAAGTCTCTGTTCCTTTGACCAAACCTCAGTCAGAATTTAACAGAGGCTGCATTCCCACTACCTGGCACATGGCTGACACACAGTTGGCACACAGCAGATGTCCACTAAAGGATAAAACAAGGGAGGGAAGGAGAGAAGAGGTTTCTTCAGGGCCACCTTACATATTACATTTCTCGGAACACTTAACTCCTTAAAACATCAGTAAGAAATCCAGGATTGGCCATCCTCAAACACTACCCCGTTCGAGTCTTCAGGATAACGTGATGAAAGGTCTAAAGTCAACTTCTCAAGCTTTCAGTGGGAACTCTTTATTCTTAACTCCTTAGTTTTGCCAGAACCTTGGTAGACTCAGCATGTCAACCCACCCCAACCAATATATCCTTTCTCTTTCTCTCCCTCTCCCTCTCTCTCATTCTCTTTCTCACACACATCCACATCAATTTATGAATCATTCTTTCAAAAACTATTTACTGACACAACTATAAAACTTGTCCCTCCGCTTTTACTGAATTTGATAGTGTTTATTCCCTGCTTTGTTCACTTGGGCGCCATATGCTCTGCCCTACATGGTTGGTGTCCTTTTCAGGTGTCCAGTTTTTTTCCTCTCCAAATGACATGAAAACCCTGATGATTAAAGTGTCTATGACAGGGCACCTGGGTGGCTCAGTTGGTTGAGCGTCTGACACTTGGTTTTGGCTCAGGTTGTGATCTTGTGGTTGGTGAAATGGAGCCCCATGTCAGGCTCCCTGCTGGGCATGGAGTCTGCTTGAGATTCTCTTTCCTTCTCCCTCTGCCCCTTCCCCACTATTGCACATGTGCACATGCTCTCTCTCTCTCAAATTA
The DNA here is from genome assembly GCF_022079265.1 of Lynx rufus. Taxonomy (NCBI): domain Eukaryota; kingdom Metazoa; phylum Chordata; class Mammalia; order Carnivora; family Felidae; genus Lynx; species Lynx rufus. The sequence goes on from NW_025814867.1 coordinate 60,843,473, forward strand.
AAAAAAAAAAAAAAAAAATTAAAGTGTCTGTGACAGTAACCCCTGCACATACCCAGGAAAATTATTAACGTGTATTTGATTATTACTTTCTGCCTTAATGAATTTCATGGTGAGAATTTCATGGTGTTTAAGATATACAACATTAATTACATTCAATGCCATGTCTATTCATTTCATTTAATAACTCTTTGTGAGGTAGATGGTGTGAGCACGGTACTATGTCATAAAAATGAAACAATGATTAAGAAATACCTACTCTGAAAACGGATGCAGACTTGTGGGGAGAAAGACATAAAGAGTGGATTTAATAAAAGGAAGAGTGGTAGAAATGCTTTATTGGAGCACTGGTTCTCAGCCAGGACAATTCTGTCCCCCAGGGAACATTTGGCGATAACCGGAGACCTTGTGGATTGTTACACCTGGGCAGTGCTATTGGCATCTATCCAATAGATGGCCAGGGATGCATCTACATCCCAGTGATCTATGCTGCACAGGACAGACCCACAACAAAGAATAATCCAGTCCCAAATGTCAAGAAACCCCATAGCAGAGAAACCATTGGGAAAGCAGAGAGGGAAAAGAAAGTCAATGGGCAGACTGGGAGCATATTGGTTCAAAAGATGGAGGAGGATGGGGTGCCTGGGTGGCTCAGATGGTTGAGTGACTATCTCTTGATTTTTGGCTCAGGTCAAGGTGCTGGGGTCATGGGATCAAGCCCTGCAACAGGCTCTCTCTCCCTCGGCCCCTCTCTCCTGCTCTCACTCTTATGTCTGTGCATTCCCTCTAAAATAATAATTTAAAAAAAAAATGGAGGAGGAGAATATAGGTATGTATTTCAGTTTTTAAATGCGTTGAACATTTTTTATTTATTTTTTTTTTAATTTTTTTTTTCAACGTTTATTTATTTTTGGGACAGAGAGAGACAGAGCATGAACGGGCGAGGGGCAGAGAGAGAGGGAGACACAGAATCGGAAACAGGCTCCAGGCTCTGAGCCATCAGCCCAGAGCCCGACGCGGGGCTCGAACTCCCGAACCGTGAGATCGTGACCTGGCTGAAGTCGGACGCTTAACCGACTGCGCCACCCAGGCGCCCTGCGTTGAACATTTTTTAATAATGTCTTAGAAGATGATAGCAATGGTTACCTCTGGAATACAGGACAGAGGCTCTTAGATGAAAAAGGAGATGTTGTTTCATGTACCACTGTATACCATTTAGGATTTTGCCTTGTGTATGCACAACATCTTCAATTAAAATGCTATATTGAAAACTGGGGAAAACTTTTAAAAATAGCATTATTAGTAGAATTCGTAAGTTCAAAAGCACCCAGAAAACAATTCAGTACTATTGTGATACTACCAATTCTTAACTTATGCAATGAAATTGTATCTTTCTTTAAAGATAGCAAATATGATTTAGCAGTGGAACAAAAAAACAAAAACAAAACAAAAACCCCTGCTCCACATTCTCTTCCTTCTGGAAAGATGCAGTGACTTGAGAGTCCTTTGCTAAGACCTCTTGAATCCACTCTTTCATTTTCTATTCCATGGCATCCACCTTTATTTCAGACTCTCATGACCACTGCCCCAGACTATTTCAATAGCCTCCTAAACGATTTGCAATCTCTTCCTTCTAATCTGTCTTATCTACCACTGCCAGGATTAATCACCTTAAAGCCCGCTCTCAGATCATCTCAGCTCCTGTTCGGAGCCTTCCTTGTTCAGTCTGCAGTGCACTGTCCGCTGCTTGGCAAGGCATTCAGACCTCAGCTCCCTCCAACCTTAACTCCGACGGAGTCCTTACATACAGCTTTCGCCAGCCAAACTGACCGCTGGCTCTGCACCTCACATCTCCCCAGGGCCCCATCATTGTAACGTCTCTCCCACCTGAAATAGATCTCGAACGGATCTTTAGCTTCGATATCGCCAACTTCATCAAGCCACGTGATTGCACCAACCAGAAGTAATTGCTCCTTCATAAATTCTACAGTATTCTGCACTTTTCCTTATGCTGCATAACATACCCGATCTCAGATTATCATTACTTATGCATTGGATATCCTCTGCTAGAATTTAAACCTCTCCAAATTGATCCTTGTGTGTGTTTAGGAAGCACGCAGTTCTGTGCTTTCTGGCTAGTACTCACTGAAAGAAGAAATGAATAAGATGAAATGCTGTGTATTTACTGTGCTTATTTTTTTTTAATCTCAATTTGATGTCCATTGCTTTTGACGCTAAACTCCATTAACATAAAACACAGTAAAGACTCATACAATAAACATGGAATCTAGAGAGTGCTGAGAATCATTTTCTTCTCAGGCTCGATTTAAAATGCTCATCTAGTGGCAGTGAGGATCCTGTTATAGAGTAGGGCTATTTTTGTAATGGAAATGAATGACTGTCAGCATTTGGATTAATAGATAATCCTCTTGGAAGGTGGAAGGGGAAGGAGAAAGAGAGTACTAAATCCTTCAGCACAAAGTACGAGCTTTAATAAAGGAGCCAATAAAGTAAAGGAATTAAGAAGACACAGCAAAAGCCACATTCCGGTCAGACTCAAGTGCTGAGATTTATGCGGGACTGACTCTTACATCCTGCCCTTGTTTGTTCTTCTTCTCCTTGCACCTGTAAGCCAGAGGGCTGCAACTGTCTTCCGGTGCCCTACCTCCACTCTGCCTCCTACTTTTTTGCCTGAACTGTTGTAACAGCTAGCTAACTTGAACTTCTGCCCGTAGCTGTTTGCTCATCTGATTCACGCTTTACAGCTCCTGCCGTAGATTATCTCCTAAAATCAAAGCAGTAGTGCCCTGTTACTTCTGGATGAAGCCCAGGCTCTCCAGACTCGTGGTTCAAGCTCTTAAAATCAGGCGCATCCCCTGCCATGCCCCGCCTCCTCATTGCCCAGGATCCAATTGGACTTCAAGTCTTTGCCGAGGCTTGTCTCATTTGCGATATAATCCTCTGCTAGGGATGTCCTTGCCCCATTCTCTGGCTCTTTTCTGCTTACCTTCAAGAACCAGCCCAAATGGCGCCGCCTCCAAGAAGCTTTCCCTGACGTCTCTCCCTTCCAAATGGTTCACTTTCCCTCATCTGGCCTGTCATCGTGCAATGTGCTATCACAGGTTCTACCTTTTCCTTAGATTGTCTGTTCACATACCTGTCTCTGTCCTCGGAGCTCCTCAGAAGCAAGGACTGTGGCATAGATGACTTTCTGTCCTCAGAGCCCAGCATGGTGTGGAGAGCAGGACAGATGCTGGCTGGGTAGGAAGTGATGATGGGCCCGCCTCACTCCAGGCGTAGAGGCTTCTCTCAAACGTCTGGCCCTCCTCACTCTCTGTGCTCCAGCCACACAGGCCTTCTTCTGGGTCCTTGAACACACCTGGCTCCTATCTGCCTCTGCGCTAGCTTTTCCCTCGGCCGAAAACTGCCTTCAGGTGTTCCCGTGGCAGGCTCCTTTGTATACTTTAGGTCTCAGTCAAATCCACCTTCTCAGATGGCCTTTCCCAACACCTTGAGTCAAGTAGCTCCCCTTGCCTGCCCCCGTCACCAGCCAACACTTCACCTCATCTTGTTTCTTAGGAACACTCACCACACCCTGAAATTGTGGCCATTTATTGATTTGCTTTTTTATTGTCATTGTTATTTCATGTCTGCTTTCCTCCCATTAGGAAGGAACTTTTTAGTTTACTATAGTATATCCAGCGTATCCACAATGGCACATGGGAGGTGCTTAATACCTGAATGAACGAACGAATGGACAGATGAATGAATATTTGCTGGTCTATAACAAAACTTCTCCAGAAAAACAAACACTCTTCCTACCTTGGAGGAACTCAAATTCTACGAACCTTTCTAAAGTTCATAGGTGGGGCTGAAGCTAAAAATATTTTAGCGACTCAAGTACAGAGACGCTTTTGATATTCTCGGGTTCTGTTATGGAACGCTCTTCATTTTGTTATTTTAAGCATGTCCTTGGTGACGCAGAAAGCTATTTAAATTGGCTGTGTTTAGGAACAGTGCCACAAGGGAGCTAGTGGCATCCACTCGCATGATGGCCATCCTGCCAACATTATGTTAATCACAGATACTTAGAGCTTTGGTTTCCTGCACAATATCTCCTATGAACAGAGTACTTGATAAATATTTGCTCAGTGACTGAATGAATGCCTTAGTATTTTGCCCTGCTTTCTGCAGAAGAACTTGAATTATTGCCCAGCTTTTCTCTGGTAAACCTAGGGCTTGCTGGCCCCTTTCCCATCTTCTCCTTTGTGAAAAGCCCGGCTCCACGCTGCCCAGAGGAAAGCAGGACTAGTTATTTGGCAGCAATGTCTGCTGCGGCCAGAAGGGGAGGACTGCTTGGGGCCAGCACACGCAATGTTTTTTTGCGTGTAGCTTTGTTTGCCTTTGATTTATTTATTTTCCTTTTCTGGAGAACAGTGAACTTTCTCTAGTCAGTAAGACGGGCTCATCAGTGTAAATCTCCTTAATCCCCCTCACATTTTGATTCACCAAATATCCGAGTGCCTACTTGGTGCCTGGCAGTGTGCAAAGCATGGCAAGTAGGAGATAAATTGGACAGCGAGGTCTAGGCCCTGAAGGAATAGGTGTATGGCATATGGCCTAGCGAGAAAGACGGCCTTGATTGACACCTCATTACATGAGGATGAGCAATATTGGAGGCAAGCATAAGAAGCCATGAACTTGCCTAGTAGGTGCCTGCATGACCAGACAGGGTGGTGGCAAGTCCCATTCTTGTTGAAACCACTTTCGGCTTATATTTTAAGGTGGCTGCTTGCAGTGTGTCCCGAGAGAAGAAAGTTTCATTTTATTCCCCCCCCCCCCCCCCCGCTATTTGTGCTGTGATTTATCTGTTACTTTTTCTCCCACTGGTATATCTCATGAGGCAGTGTGTTTCTGAAAGTTAAGTGTCCTGAGGTCTCACGTACATCTGCAGACATTTGCTGTCCTTTGGAGTTGGAACATGGGATTCAATCTTTATTTTGCTGTCTTTGAAATATATATGAGGCCACCGGCCTGTTGGATCCCGTTCCCTTAGCTCCTTCTCCACGACTGGATTTTTAAGTTTTTAGTCTGCGTGTGGTCCTTGCATTCTCTCCCTGTCTAGTGCTGTTGTCCATCAATTTTCCTAGAGCATCCACTTTGGATGAATGTCATATGTTTTATCTATTACAAGAATAAACTTTAGGGGCGCCTGGGTGGCTCAGTCGGTTGAGCGGCCGACTTCGGCTCAGGTCATGATCTCGCGGTCCGTGAGTTTGAGCCCCGCGTCGGGCTCTGTGCTGACAGCTCAGAGCCTGGAGCCTGTTTCAGATTCTGTGTCTCCCTCTCGCTGACCCTCCCCTGTTCATGCTCTGTCTCTCTCTGTCTCAAAAATAAATAAAACGCTAAAAAAAAAAAAAAAAAAAAAAAAAAGAATAAACTTTATAGCCATGCTTGTGAACAGAATTGTGGCCATGACGGCCATAGAGTGACGTATCCAAAGTCTTATTATAGTAGGAAATAGCTAGTCCCTTTCATTCAACGATTACTAAATTCCTGTTAGTGCTAGGTTAAGTACTGGAAACTCACACATTACCAGGAAACTCTCTTTTCTTAACGTTAGTTCAGTCACTAGGCCCACGAAACGTCAGAAGCCAGGGACATCAAGAGCAATGACACAATCCTTGCCTTAAGGGATTTGACAGTTCAGGAAGAGAGAAATATTGCAAATATAAAGGCTTCAGTAGAATAAGACGCTGGGTTCAGTGGGAAAGAGTGGTTAGTTCTACCTTAGTGATGAATAGCAGTCAGAGGAGAGCAGAAAAGCCCAACAGGGCTCAAAGCTGAGCTTTAGAAGTAGATTAGGTATCTGACTATACAGGGGTAAGGGAGTTTCTGGGGAAACAAAGACACAGAAGGGATCAAGTATGGTATGTTTAGATTATTGCTATGCAAATAATCTGGAGCACAGAGCATGGCGAGAAGCATGCTAAATGAACGGCACAAAGGCAATCTCCTGGAGACCCTCATATTGCACCCCGAGGTTCGTGGGTACACAATATGCCAAAGGCAAGGCAGGAGGCAGAGCGAGCAGGAGTGGGGAGAAAGGGTTTTCAGTCGGGTAGTAGTGGCATAAACTGGTTTCTATTTGATAAGATCATCCTGGAGGAAGCCCTAATGTGAAATGGGGTCAGTTAGGGCAGTTCTCAACCACTGTGTCATTACACACTAGGACATCCCTTGAAACCTCATTTGAAAAAAGTATTTGCATATGTTGCTGGGTTTAATGTTCTGATTAAAAAAACAAACAAGCAAAAAAACGTTTATCTCTATGTTAACAGGTGAGTTTGGCCCATGATTTTCTTTCCTTAGACTGCCCTGGTTCAATTTTTATATCAAGGTAAAACTATCCATAGATGACTTAGATTGCTTTTATTCTCTTTCTAGAGTTTCAAATGGTTTTATAACAGAGAAGCCTATCTGTTCTTTGGAGGATTGGTAAAATCACTTAGAAAACCATCCAGGCTTGGAGTCTTTAATTTTGAGGAGGGAGAAATTTTTGTCTACTTATTCAACTATCTTAATGGTTACTGGATTATTCAGATATTCTATTTTTTTCTTTGTTCAGTTTTATAATTTATATATTCCTATAAAATTGTCCAGTTGCTGACAAGTCTCTTTATTTTCAAAACTATCTGCATAAAGAAGCACAAGAATCTTTTAGGGGAGATAGAAATATTCTGTATCTTATTTGTGGAGAGGGGTTCAAAGATATATCAAAACTTACCAAATATGGTGTTGTTTCGTAAAATATATTTTTGTTTTCCTGTATTGTAATTATTGTGTTGTTAATATATATAGTTCATGGTAAATAAATTACACCTCATAAAGTTGATTCACATTTATCTGCAGAAAATTGTACAAACTATTTTTTGTGATTTTTAAAAATTCTCTTCTCTATCTTAGGACGTGTTCTTTTTTGCCTTAATATTGTTCATTTGGGTAATCTCTCTTCTTTGTGAATCTTGTTAAAGGTCTGTCCACTTCATTATCTTTTAAGTGACTCACTCTGTAGGAAGAACCCTCAGCATCCTTGCCTTCTTGATCTTTCTGCCATGGTGCCTCCTCTCCATCTCCCTACCATTCTGGGTGGGTAAATGAGGGCATATAAGAGGTTAGGTGACTGGAGGAGAAGACCCTTGTGGCAGAAACCAGAGTGAAAGGGATGAAATTCCTTCTTTCAAGGTATCTAGTGCAGTCAAAAGATCAGACTCAAGAGCTAGGAGGCAGTTTCCTCTGTGCAAATTGATGCGGCTACCGTATCATTTGGTGTTGTTGAAAATGCCCCTCCGAATATTTAAAGAGGGCTTAGCTGGCAGTGTGAACACCCATCACCCTTTAGGAACTACGTTGTCTCACTTTTACATCCAGGGCCATCATACCGCCTCTTGATGCATGACCCTACCTTAACTGGCAAACTGAAGAAAATGGGCAGCAGAATCTGAAAATAATATAGCATCAGTTAACTAGTAAATAGTTAATAGGTTTTACTCTCTTGGAATTCATGTATTTGTTTTGTCAGCTAAATATATCTGACTAGTTGCTTAATGCAGTTTGTATTGTTCTTTCTATTTGTTGGGGAAAAAAATGAGTCTTCTGGATTTGAGGGAGCTAATTATACTTAATTGTTTAATGTAAAAGTCTATTGCTTTTTATTTTTCTTCTAGTTACCAAGTGCATTCTAGGAGAAAATATCATAATATGTGAGACTATTTCATAATGCAGTGTTTATATCTTAATACTAAATATGAGCTGAGGAAGTAATATCCCTATTAAAAATATATTCAGAGTTGGCACTCAGTTGTCTTGGGGCTGATTCAAAATAAGCAGGTGCTGTGTGAAAGATGTACCAAAAATATTGTTGAACATTATTCCCTATCAGTGTAAGATAATTATGGGTTTTTGAAAACTAGAAAGGAAAATGTCTGTTGTAGGTAGGACTTGGTCACTTACAAAGTCTTACTAAACAGCCTAATGGGAAATCCCCTGTGCTTTTACTGCATCAGCAACAAGGTTATCTTAAATTTGAATTAGACCTCTCAGAATGGAAAAAGGGGGTGAGGGGAGTGGCAGAAACTTGAGTAATCTTTTATCTTGCTTCCTTATGCTACTTTCCTTTTTATGTATTTGAGCTATGTTTCGTTCATTTTGTTTTAACTTTGGGGACAAAAGTTGGAAACCCAAGTCTGAAAGCTGGGACTGCCATAACAAAGTCCCACAGACTGCATGGGTTCAAACAGACCTTTGTGTTCTCACAGTTCTGGAGGCTGGACATCTGAGATCAAGATGTCTTCAGGGTTGGTTTCTTCTCAGGCCTCTCTCCTTGGCTTATAGGTGGCTGTCTTCTCATATTGTATTAATGTTCTCCAGATAAATAGGACCAACAGGATGTGTGTGTGTGTGTGTGTGTGTGTGTGTGTGTGGAGAGAGAACTATCTGTATCTATACAGAGAAAGAGACAGAAACTGAGAGATTCACTAAGGAATTGGCTTGTATACTTGTGGTGACTTTGGAAATTTAAAATCTTCAGGGTGGACTGGCAGGCTAGAGATTCAGCGAAAAGTCCCAAGACTTCGTCTTTGTTCTTCTAAAGCCTTCAGCTGATTGGAAGAGGCCACCCACATCACAAGGACAACCTGCTTTACTCAAAGTCCACCAATTCAAATGTTAATCTCATCCACAAAAAAACAAACCAAAACAAAACCCCACATCTGTACAGAAACATCCAGAATAATGTTTGACCCAATACCTTGGCCCAGCTGAGTTGACACATAAAATTAGCCATCATGCATGGTCTTCTCTATCTGTGTCCAAATTTCCTCTTCTTACAAGGACATAAGTCATATTGGATTAGGGCCCACCCTAATAAACTCATTTTCATTTAAGACTCCATCTCTAAATACACTCTAGTCTGAAGTCTTAGGGGCTAGAACTTCAACAGATGAATTTTGAGAGAACACAACTGAGCGCATAACAGCCATTAATTTAAAAGTAAGCATAACTAGAAATACAACCTAAAGGGAAAAACAGCCCTCTTAATGCTGAAAATGTGTTGTTTCCTCTGACTTTAGGATAAAGCATGTTTGTGAATCCTCAGATAAACCAATTAACTGGAATGGGAAGTAACTTTTTTACATATTCATGTTTGTACAATCTAGAAGTCAATTTTGCTTTTCTTTGCCAAGGATATTTCTATTATCACCATAATTAGAGATTAGATTTTTAAACATTTATTATTCTAGCTATATCTGGATTTCTACCTGTTTTCATTTTGTGCTTTAAAATTTCAGATTAGAGTGTAATGTGTGAGATGTTTTATCTTGAATTATGAACTAATTTGAAGTTGCTATTAAAAACAGAGCCACATTCCTGCTTCCTCTGGCAATATAAGACATAAACATTGGGGAAATTACCAATACAAATAAATGAAGGGAAGCACGAACAAGAGAATATAAAATAAGGACAAATCTGAAAAGGCTTCTCTGAAATCATAATATAATCTTACAACATGATCTCTTATGTTTTACATCAGTATCTTAAGTCACTTATATTTCCCAGATCTGTTTAAATAAAGGGTAAGATGCTTCCCTCTTTCTGATACTGAAGAAATGCTTCTCTTCTCTCTTTTTTTTTTTTTTTTTGTTTTTTGTTTTGCAGATAACAAAGAGATTTTTCTTTCCAAAGCAATTCACAAGTCCTTCATAGAGGTTAATGAAGAAGGCTCAGAAGCTGCTGCTGCCTCAGGTGCCAAGATAGAGTTTTCTAAAATCTTCTTGTCTTTTTTAGATGTGTATTTTTAAAATCATCTTGGGTAGGGGGTGGGGGTCATTTTTAGACCCAAGCTAAAAAAAACTGACTCTGCTCTAACTCAGAAGTCAAGCTAATGCTGAGTTTTCTAAACAGAGTATGAAGTACACACGTCCTCCATTGCCCTGATACTGGAGAACTCCCACCTCTAAGGAGAGGCAGGGGGACATTGACAGCTCTGTAGAAGACATTTCCCTGCTGTGCTGCCTCTTTCGATATTTTAAATATTTTCTTGCTGCCCATTTAAACACTTTTCTTCCTACCTAAACATTTGTGGAAACTAGTTCTTCATTTTGTTAACAGCCTTGATTTTTTAAAAGCACATCCATAAACAAGGTGTAATAAATTATTTTAAGTAATTGTAACTCAATGATGTTCATAAAATACTTCTATATAAATAATTTGAAAATGTAGACCTACATCATGTGTTCCCAGCGAAATGTTAAATGTCCTTGATTGTTTTCAATGTTCTGATTTCCCTAGTTAAAGGAGAATGATTTCTCCATTGAATTTTTTCCCATTTGTTTTTGTTTTTGTTTTTTTGTTTTTGGATTTGTTTCAATCTCATGTTCAATAGCTATGTTCAAATTTTAGTAGGATTTTGCCTTCCTTTGGCAAAATGTAATATATCATTTTTTAACTTCTCCGTAAATTTGTCCACCTAAAGGATATCACCAGTTAAAACTGTTTTCAGGAAGAAATAGAAACACGGTAGTCTTAGGCATCAAGAAAGTTTAAGATCTTACACAGTTTGATCTTGACCTTTTCCTGACAACCAATCACCCTGTAGCAAGTATAACGCGATTATCCCATAATAAGGATCTCAGGGGAATTCGGTTTCCCAGCTGTAGGAAACATCATGCCTCCCTTCCTGCTGTATATTCCATTTAATCACTGCCGTTCTAGCCACTTACTAAAAGCCTGATGACTTCCCACGTGAAAATCCCCATTTTAGACAAAAGAAATAATGATTCGAGGATATAAAGAAACTTGGTTTTTTTGTCTGGGGTGTTTGTTAATTCTCCCCCTTTCCTTAATTCAAAGGTCATTTTAATAAAGCTATGTGTCTTCATCTGAAACAGAATAACAGGCAGAATAACTTTTTCTGGTATTTTGGTGGAGTGGAGATAGGAAACTGTATGTGTGTGTATGGTGTGTTTAAAGATCAAATAGAAATGTTAGCACCTTTACAATTTTTCCTCTAAGTCTTTAAAATCTTGTTTTCCTGTAAATTGTTGCCTTTGCATTAAACATAGATGGTTTGGAGAAATTACTCATTAGTCTCTGCACATCCACAGACATGTAATTACTTTCTCCCTGCACTGTAGGAATGATTGCAATTAGTAGGATGGCTGTGCTGTATCCTCAAGTTATTGTCGACCATCCATTTTTCTTTCTTATCAGGAACAGGAGAACAGGTAAGTCTGTTATGAGCACCGAATTGTATCTATAGGCCAAAGAGAGATAATTTTTAAAAAATTGAGAGCATTTTTACCACATTATGTATCAGATAATTTCTCATGTTCAATTTGTTTTAAAGAGAATTATTTATATTTTTATTTTGAGAACACTGCTAATTATAAGCAAGAAGGAAAGTAAATATCCCACTCTTTTGTTCACACCCTGTTCTGTTCACTTCCAACCCAATGCAGGTACAGTCCTATTCATGGGCCGGGTCATGCATCCTGAAACAATGAACACCAGTGGACATGATTTTGAGGAACTTTGAATCATTTCATATGTAAAATAGTAACCAAACACATTATGTGTGCAACTGGTACAGTTAAGATTCGTGTTTTACAGTATATCTTATGATACTATTTAAAAATAGCTCCAGATAAAAACAGTGTATGTAAATTATAAGCCAACTTGTCAAGGAATGTTATCAGTCTCATTGAGGTGATGGTCCTGTGGTGTCACTGTGTTTGTTGTGCTGTTATTTAAAATAAAAGTACATATTGATCATGTGAACAGCTCTGTTTTCATTTTATAAATTGTAGTATAAGGATACTTCTAGGTAAAACTTGGGAACTGATTTTGTGGACATCTGAAATCTTTCATAATCATGCAAAAGCAAAGAGCCAAAGTAAATTAACACCACCATAATAAGCGATAACAAGTCAGATGAAGACAGGTTCTCCACAAAAATTCTAATTGTTATTTCTCTGAAGATGGTGCATAGTGTAGTATAAAAGAGTATAAACTGAATATCTTCTGTAGGCTCTATGACAAAATTTGGTGGAAAAAAATAGGGCTATGCAAACCCCCAGATTATAGCTATAGTGTATTTACTATGTCAGAAACCTGGTATATCACCATGTTTTGCTGCTGCAAGTCACATCCAAATTTCAACAAAGTTCCCAAAATAAACCACATGGGCATATTAATAATAAAAATGTTCCCTTTGGTAGGTCACCAGAAAATTAACTAGAAAAACCACGCTAGTATAGATACTGGAAACTGGTAGGTCAAGGGCTGAATGCTGCCCACAGAGATGTTCTTGTGTATTCTATGTGGAAGGATTTTATGTTTTGAACTTGAATGTCTATAATTGGGGTATCACATTCTGGGTTTCTCTCATGGCTCTTGGATGCATTGGTATTTGGGACCTCTGGAGAGTCATGGTAAGTGCTTAGCAGAATATATTAGCCTTATTTTAGCAGAATATATTAGCAGAGTATATTGGTCTTATTTTCTAGTACAAGAAGATTCCAGTGGGGGCTATGCCCACTTCTTATGTCTCCAGTAAATTACTTAGTTATCCTTTGACTGAGATAATGGTATTCCTTGGATGGGTGGGGGAAGGAGCTGGGGGAGATGATTTCATCACGTTCCATGAATGGAACACCAAATTTTTGATTCTGTGATTAATGGTTGTAGAAAAAGTTTTAAACAGTTTCCAAACTTCACAGAAACAATTGGCATGTGACTTACTTGTGTGTTAGGTATTTTGCTATGATTTGGAGCCATCAACAAGAATTGATATTATCATTAACTTTAATTCTGTTCAAGGAAGTAATGGTTTGGGGAAACCAGGCTTGACCCTAGACCTACCGAGTTCTAAACTCTGGGGAAAAACTTGAAAATCTGTTTTTAACAGATTCCCCGTGGTGATTTTGTTATACACCAGATCTTAAATATTGCGCCCCCCCTCAAAAAAAAAAAAAAAAGGATACACATGGAATACTTACATAGTAATTTAGAGACAGTATATTTATAGAAAATTAGATCAATCAATTAAGTATCCTAAAGTATTAGTGCTTTTCAAACTTTATGTGTAAGGGAGTAACCTGGGGATCTTATTAAAAATGCAGATTCTCATTTAGAAGGTCTGGGGTGTGACCTGACATTCTGCATTTCTGACAAGCTCCCAGGTGATGTGACTGCTTTTGGTACATGGACTCAGATTAGTATCAAAACTCCACTTAACATAAGGTTTGCACGTTTCGTACTTTTATATATGGAAACACAAAAACTGTGTAATATTCATACAGCTTGGAGAGATTCAGGGGGTGGGATAGTAGTCTCCATTAAAAATGCAATGCACTTACACAAAAAGAGAAAACAATGGTTTTACTCTAAAGCTTCTTTTTTCATGTACATACAATGGAAAAATGCAGGCCTCCTCTGCATATTAGAACACTTGAAATATATTCTTTAACAATATGGAGACATTTATAGGCAGTGCCCACAAAAAATTTATGAATACCCAAGGATACAATGCTTAACACTGAATCTTTTACAGCTTATGTTTTCAGAAGACTTATAGTTTATTCATAAAGCTGAGGTTATTGTAAAACAGTGCTCTTGTTTTCATTTATAATGTACACAGATTGGACTAACTGATGTTGATTCAGTGTTGATATTCTAGGTTTGTGATATTCTTTATTACCGTATCACCACTTGTTAAGCATTACATCTATTGCTATATCTGTAAGTCCATCAGTCAACTAAATGAGTTATCTATAAGGAAGAGTAAATATCATTAGACAAGCATGAGAATGTTATAAAGCCCCAAATGCAATTTTTATTAGCTGGTATAAGATTAAACTCTACCATTCAGAATGTTGACCTTAAACTGTTTCATTACAATTTAGATGTCCCTTAAATGAAAATGGATTCTGCCTTGGTATTAGCATGTCTGTGGAGTTCTTTAAAAATACAATACTTGATAGTACGAAGTTTTTCCTATTGTTTGACTTTGTTTATAATTTCTTCAATATCTTCATTTCTGTTGAAAAGGTAACATCTCATAGTTCAGTTCCATTTCCTTTAAAATGTATAATTTATCTCTCTCTCTCTCTCTCTCTCTCTCTCTCTCTCTCTCTCACACACACACACACACACACACTGTGCACAGCTTATGGAAACTTCTTTCTCTTTGACTATATATTTTGGGAAGAAATCAACAATTATATATCTTTTGCTTTTATTTTAAATCTTTCCAGCTTTATTGAGGTATAATTGACAAATAAAATTGTGTCTATTTAAAGAGTACAATGAAATTTCACATACATATACATTGTGAAATGATTAACACAATCAAATTGATTAACACATCCATTATCTCACATAGCTACCTTTGTGTGTGTGTGGTGAGGTTTACTCTCTTAGAAAATTTCAAGCATACAATATAGTATTCTTTTTATTTTTAAAGTTTATTTATTTAGAGAGAGCACACACACAACTGGGGTAGGGGCAGAGAGAGAGGGAGACAGAGAGAGAATCCCAAGCAGGCTCCACACTGTCAGCACAGAGCCTATGCGTGGCTTGATTTCATGAACTGTGAGATCATGACCTGAGCTAAAATCAAGAATCAGATGTTTAACCAACTGGGGTACCCAGGTACCCCCAATGTAGCATTCTAAACTATAGTCACCATGTTGTAGCTCAGAATCCCAGAACTTGTTCACATTACAACTTGTGCTTCTTTGACCAACGTCTCTCTATTTCTCCCACCACCACCCCTGAGCCCCTGACAACAATGAGTCTACTTTATTTCTATGAGTTCCACTTTTCCTTTGTTTTTTTTTTTAAGATTCCATATTATGAATGAAACCATACAATCTTTGTCTTTGTTTGGCTTATTTCACTTAGCACAATGTCCTGCAGATTTATCCATGTTGTTGCAAATGGCAGGATTTCCTGCTTTTTTATGGCTGAACAATATTCTTGTGTGTGTGTGTGTGTGTGTGTATACATATATATATATATATATATACACACATTTGATATATATACATATATTTGTATGTATATACATAATTACAAAGGTAAATATATATTACATTTTCTTTATTCATACATCAATGGATGCAGGTCGTTTCCATAATTTGGCTATTATGAATAATACTGCAATAAACATGGGAGTACAGGTGTCTCTTCAAGATACTGATTCTGTTTCCTTCGGATAAATATTTTAGAGATTAACATTTTATCATATATGTGATTTGCATATATTTCCTCTCATTCTGTAGGTTGTCTTTTCATTTTGTTGATGATTTCTTTTGCTGTGCTAAAGCTTTTTAAATTGATGGAGTGCCACATGTCACTTTTGCCTTTGCCGCCTGTGTTTTTGGTGTCACAACCAAAAAATTATTGCCAAGACCAATGTCAAGAGCTCTTTCTGTGTGCTTTCTTCTAAGAGTGCACACATGGAGAATATGAGGCTTAGCCCAGCCGCTTTGTTTCGTGTCTGCCAACAAAGTTATTCTTGAGGGAATGTTGAAGCCTCTATATGCACATAAAAATAGCTCATGGAAAAAAGATCTGTGTCTTATGAAGAAAATGAGAGAAATTTCCACAGAAGAATCAGTTTATTTGTTTTTTATTAATTACTTTGGCTTAAAATATCATCTTGTTCGTATCAGTTTCTGATTTTGGTGAGACAAAGATCAACGTATTTGTGAAAAGGATGTTTAATTAATGAAAATCAAACCGGTGCAGATAATACATGTACTGTCCTTTGTCCAAATACACTTTTTATTATACATTAAGTATAGATGAACTTTTCCTCTATTTGAAAATTGCAGGGTTTTTTTCTTTAACTGGGGAGAAATAAAGTGGTTATGTGTGACATATGGCATGTTCCAGAAAATGTTTCTTCAGCAGTCATCACAGCTTCTAGCTGATATAGCAGTTTTTTTTCTCTTCCTCAAATAGGAGACAGTGTTTCATCTCTCTCCTTTTTTGAAAGTTTTGTGATAATTCATGGATACATAAATCTGACATTTGTCCACACAATGGCTCTGTGCTCTGTCTGTTATTCAAAGAAAATTGCTGATGGAGAGATTATCTTTTTTCCATATGATTGAGTGACCCCCTCTTCTGGTATTTTCTGCTTAAATATTTATAACCAAACTGCTGTGGAAAAAAACACAGGCTGTGATATGGGAGAGAACCAAGTTTAAACACGAGATCTGCCACTTACTAGATGCCTGTCCCTGGAACAAGTTGTGTAATCTATATATTCAAATAATAACATTTACTTCATAGGATTATGTTAAATATTAAATAGTAGTCACTCATCAAAGGCTAGCTATTAGCATTAATATCATCATATTGCAGACCATGTAAGGCACATCATTTCTCACGTTTGCACATTTATGAAAATGGAGTGATTCATAGGGTCTCACACTTGCCAGTAGAGGTGGCAGCTGTGACATGACATTGCTTGTGCATGCAGTAATCTTGTTGATGATGACCGTCTGTCAACAAACTATTTGAGAACAAGTCATAATGACTATTTGAGGAAGCATTGCAAATCCTGATTATCACCTAAAAACCTTGCATTGATTTTTTTTTTTTCTGTAAGATACGGTGCCAGTTTCAAAGTTTACAGAATAGTTGTCAACAGCTTAGAAGAAAGTTCTAGAGACAAAAATGGCAGTCTGGGCAGGACTGTGTGTCACCAATGATCTCAGGGGCACAAAGGACAGCAGTGTGGGCAAACATGGACATCAAGCGCTGCACAGAAAGTGACTTGGATCTGGACTCTATTTTTTTACAGTTTTTATTTATTTAAAAAAAATTTTAACGTTTATTATTGAGAGAGAGAGAGACAGAGAGACAGAGCATGAGCAGGGGAGGGGCAGAGAGAGGGGGAGACACAGAATCCGAAGCAGGCTCCAGGCTCTGAGCTGTTAGCACAGAGCCCCACGCGGGGCTCGAACTCAAAAACCGCGAGATCGTGACCTGAGCCGAAGTCAGTCACTCAACCAACTGAGCCACCCAGGCTCCCCTGGACTCTGTTTTAGAAATGTTGTATTTTGCATATTTTCATTTAAAAATGTACATAATGATGACATATGAGAAAACTCATTTAAATAAGTCCACAAAGCATACTTACTGTTTTGAATGAGTTGAAAATAAATGTTTATCCTATTCAATGTGTCATAGTTTAACTGAGTGATTTTTCTTTCTTAGTACCTAAAACAAAGGAGTGTCTTACACCTTATGTCTCGAATTGCATAAAACTGCATATTATTCACATCAAGACTTGTGAAGGAATCACATTTATTAAAGTACGTAAAGTTCATGTCACCTATAATTTTCAGGAGTTTGCCTTCACTGGCTGTTAGGGATTGCTTAGCAGTTCAAATTCAAAAGGAGATGGAGGAGAAGTTCAAATTCAAAAGGAGGGGCGGGGGAAAGCAAGAGGGGAGTAAAAAAGCAAATGTTCCCAAACTACCTGCAAACAGTAACTACTTTCAGCAAAATGATTCTACAGTACCTGAAGTGGACTAAACTTGGTCATTAAAAAAATATCTGAAAGAAGTTTGTTTCTGGCATTCATCACAGGGAGGTGAACATTAGTGACTGAAATGTATCTGTGTGATGAGGGCAGGGGAAGGGCTGGGGCTATTGAATCCACTTTGTCTTTTTAAAAAATAACATCTCAATATAGCTTAATAACATTCTCACTTTACATACTGCACATGCTAATTAGAGGCAGTCCATGAGGAGGCTACTGATGATCAGATTTAAAGTACAGAGGCTGCATTTTGCCCTGAAATTTCTTTTTCTTTCAATAACATCCTTTTCTCCAATAAGATTGTTTTAATTAGCTGGTCTAACAATTCACAGAAGTTATGAACACACAACACTTCCTTAACAGCAGACTTCTAATTTTTAATTTCATTCTCTTTACAAGGATTAAATGGAAGCCAATTTCTAGAGCATTTCCTATGTCAAAATGACGCCAGTGGAAGAAAGTTTAAAAAGAAATCCTAGCTCTTGATTTTTGAAATAAAATATCTTTCCAATTGAAACTATTCAAAAATATTTATTTGAACCAAATGAAGTTCATCTGGTTTCTACTTCAAGTAGTTGCTTCTGAATTTTTTCACCAATGTAAATTACATTCATAAAGCTAAAATTTTTCAGCAAGAACTAAAGTGTCATTTACCTGAGCAAGTTTTAAAAGGGAAAATGATATGCCACAAGATGTCACTGTAATCCTAATAAATGGGTAAGGGTAATCACTTTTATTTCTACGTTTAAAGAAATTAGGTGAAAAATCCTCACAATAGGCACAACACAGTTGCTAATATTACAGTCTATTTTCCAGATCTATACCTATAAAAAGCACATCAGAATAAACCCCTGCCATTAAATGGCAACTCTCATAAAATAAGAATCTTCTGCTCTTTTGAAAAAAAATCATCTTCATTTTCATGACACAATTCCATCTAGCCTATTTCTGATTCAGATTTGAAGTACAATAATACACTAGACTCATTGGAAATAAAAACTTCAGGTTAAAGATCCAGTAGAAGCTCTTTATACTCATCCTATGATGTCTTTGATATCTATGAAAGATTCAATTGCCAGCCAGAATGGAGATAAAATTGTGAAAAAAACACAGTTTGGATTGAGAAAGAAAGAAAGAAAGAAAGAAAGAAAGAAAGAAAGAAAGAAAGAAGAAAAGAAAGAAAAAAGAAAAGAAAATTCCTGCTTGATAATGTACTTGAGACACAAATTGTAAATGAAATACCCATTCTTGTTAATTTCCCCTCTGAAAATCTTTTTCTGATTCGCATCCTATAGTCAAAGCACACAGATGAAAGGGACATCTATAAACCTATTTCAACTATACTGACAAAAATAGGGGAAAAGTGAGTTTAGTTGGTTCTTTCAAGATCGCTTTTACCATTACTGGTGGACAGAATAATATATCATTTCTGAAAGGAGGCACTTCCCTGTCTCTGAATGTGTAAAATAATGTTATATTCAGAGTCCTTAGGTGATATGTACAAGGGACTGATGGGCTGGCATACATGGATGTGGAGGCATTTTTTTTAAGCTGTCCCTTACTTTTTAAAAAAGAATGTCTCAGTGAAAAAAACTTTTGCAAAGCAAATCCTTATAGCTAAGCATATGAAAGCCTTTGCTACCTGTAACTTTGGTGGTCAGTTTTCATTTGACTGAAGTTTTTCCATATTTATTCACTTAAATATTGCTAATTTATCATGCACTAAAGATACTAAAATAAATTAGACACAGAGCCAATGGACTATTAAAGCTCTTGAAAACTAGCTGAAGATGGGAACTGTATTAGCAGATGCTGTTAGGATAGAAGCTCATATTGTGTGCAGCTGGGGCATAGAGGAAATGAGTTCCTCAGGAGTTGCGGTAAAGAGGTCTAGTTCTCTATAAATCCCAAATAGGGGGCAACAAAGATCTTCAGGTGATTGTTTTTTCACTTGATATGCTGATTTATTTTCTCTGTCCTAAAAGAAAACCTGACAAAATGCATGGTTTCAGTTTTGTTTTCAGCTTGATAAATTTATTTAACCAATCAAACCATTTTCTAATTTGCATGATGTTGTTAACACGACAGAAATGTAAGAAATTGCTCACTTGAAGATAGAAAACATTTCTAAAGAGATGTTCTCTAATGCTCCTGTGGGTGCATAGTCTTATTGAATTCTATACTTTTTTGTCTCTGCACATAACTTATTGTAAAAAAGGGGGGGGGCTATCCAGTGCTTATACACTGTTCTGTAAAAAAGGAAAAGATTTTTAAAAATCATTTTAATGGCTAATAAAGATACAGCAAAGTCTATACATTTATCTTATCAGCTAGAAGTTCTCTCCCCATTAGTAAAGCATTTTACATCCCCCGTATCTATTCTCTAGAGCTGTGACAGGAAAATGGATTCTCATCTGTGAGACATGTAAGCTTTTTCTGGGCAATGACTTGGCTAGGAGTGGACAGGAACAGGTTCATATCCTAATGCTCCTCCAGCTCTGGGGAGATCTCTGTCCATGAACGTCACCAGGACCACCACCTCTTGGGCCACCTCTATAAGGGATGTATGGAATACTGTGCCTAACCACCCACATCTGATGTTGTTTATGTCCTTTGCACAGCTTCATTGTCTTTTGGAGCAGAAACTTACATACCGGCAACCTAAACTAGGTGCAAATCATTCTCACTGACTCTGCAACCCCAACCAGCTTCTTTGGACTGGCCCAGAATGTGCTATGGTTGTTATTAAAGTAAAAGTTCCAGCAAATACAAATTAAAACCACAGTGAGATACCACCTCACACCAGTCAGAATGGCTAATATTAGCAACTCAGGCAACAACAGATATTGGCGAGGATGTGGAGAAAGAGGATCTCTTCTGCACTGCTGGTGGGGAATGCAAACTGGTGCAGCCACTCTGGAAAACAGCATGGAGGTTCCTCAAAAAATTAAAACTAGAACTACCCTATGACCCAGCAACTGCACTACTAGGTATTTATCCAAGGGATACAGGAGTGCTGTTTCAAAAGGGCACATGCACCCCAATGTTTATAGCAGCACTATTGACAATAGCCAAAGTATGGAAAGAGCCCAAATGTCCATCAATGGATGAATGGATAAAGAAGATGTGGTGTATACACACACACACACACACACACACACACACACACATACACACACACACACACACACACACACACACACACAATGGAGTATTACTCAGCAATCAAAAAGAATGAAATCTTGCCATTTGCAACTACGTGGATGGAACTAGAGGGTATTATGCTAAGTGATTTTAGTCAGAGAAAGCAAATATATAATTTCACTCATCTGAGGATTTCAAGATACAAAACAGATGAACATAAGGGAAGGGAAGCAAAAATAATATAAGAACAAGGAAGGAGAACAAAACATAGGAGACCTTTAAATACAGAGAACAAACTGAGGGTTGCTGCGGGGTGGGGGGGGAGGTTGTGGGTGGAAGGATGGGCTAAATGGGTAAGGGGCATTAAGGAAGACACTTGTTGGGATGAGCACTGGGTTTTATACATAGGGGATAGATCACTGGAATCTAATCCTGAAATCATTATTGCACTATATGCTAACTAACTTGGATGTAAGTTAATGAATAAATTTTTAAAAATCATTAAAAAAAATGGGATAGCTGCCTGGCAAGATTGAGATGTATCATTTCTGGGCTGCTAAGTAAAAGATATGTGTCTATTTATATTTATTTAAACATTAAAATTTGAGGATACTGTTAAAGTGGATTCTAAAATAAGAGCTTAAATACTCTTTAAATAAGTTAAATTATTTGTAGAAAATTGTTAAGTCATTGCCTCATACTAAAGCACAAATAAATGTTGTAAGAGTTAGGGGCTTAAAAATAAAACCATAAATTGAAACATAAAACAAAAAAAAGTAAAAGTTCCAGCTGCTGTCAAACAGGAGACATTTTCTTCAGAGAATTGGATTTTTTTTTAATTAAAAATAATCATTAAAAGAAGACTTAATAACAAAAAAACAAAACCAAAAACAGAAAAACCCAAAAAAACCCCAAATAATCCAATTACAAAATAGGCAGAGGAACTGAATAGAGATTTTTCCAAAGAAGACATACACATGGCCAATAGGTCATGAAAAAGTACTCAACATCACTAATCATCAGGGAAATCCAAATCAAATCCACAATGAGCTATCACCTCACGTCTGTTAGAATGACTATCATAAAAAAGACAAGCAATAGAAGTGTTGGCAAGGATGCAGAGGAAAGTGAACCCTTGTGCATTGTTGGTGGGAATGCAAATTGGTACAGCCACTATGGAAAACAGTATGGAGGTTCCTCAAAAAATTAAAAATAGAAATACCATACGAGTCAGCAATTCCACTTCTGGGTGTATATCCAAAAGAAATAAAATCACTATCTCAAAGTGACACCTGCACCCCCATGTTCAATGCAGCATTTATTAACAATGGCCAAGACACAGAAAAACAAACTAAGGGTCCACAACGGATGGATGGATAAAGAAAATGTGGTGTACATATACAATGGAATATTATTCTGCCGAAAAGAAGGAACTTTTGTCATTTATAATAACACGCATGGGCCTTGAAGACATCATACCAAGTGAGGTAAGTCAGATAGAGAAACGCTAATGATACTGTGTGATCTCATGTGTGGAATCTAGAAAAGTTGAACTTACAGAAGCAGAGAACGGATTGGTGGTTGCCAGAGACCAGGGGTTGAAGGTGGGGAAGATGGGTGAAGGTGGTCCAAATGTACAAACAAACAAACTAAAACAAACCTAACAGTTCATAGGAAGGGAAAAGACAGACCCAGCCAGCCCTATGGCAAAAAAACTTGGCTATCTTTTGCCACCCGTTCCTTTGTCTCCCGGACATATAACATATCCCAGCTTGCCTTGCAGATGCATGCAGCCAAGCAACTAAATTCTGGCCAAACGGTTGTGAGCGGACATATGTATGTCATTTTCCTATCCTCTACCTCTTTTTCTCCCGTCACCTATTGGCCGGATATAGAATGTCTGGAGATGTTCTCAGGCCCTAGGCACTAGCACTACAAGAGGGAAGGAGGCTGGTTCCCTGAATGGCCACTTGCAGAAAAGATATCCAAAGGAGCCATGGGACCAAGAACTCACTCATTTGACCAGTGCATCAGCAAAAAACTACAACTTGTATGGTTACGTCACTAAATTCAAGTCTGTTAGGGCAGTTACCCTGCTATGACTTCTCTAAGCAAATGCATGACGGATTTATTCTCATAAGTATGCTGTATACCTTTTCGCTCTTTTTTCCATTTTTCTTTTCCTTGACATTTTACCAAAATAATACACTGGAAGATACTTATCCTAGATACCAGTGTGGTCCCCAGTTAGCCAGACAGATTTGTTCTGAATTAATGCTTGATCTTTGTGAGGTTGCTCTCATTGAACACTGCTAAGTAATGGAGGATATTACTTTCACGAGGGATTTTCAAATGCTGGCGCCTTAAATAGCCCCCTTGCACGAGCCTAGTGTGTCAACGAACAGGTATTGATTAGATTTTTGCCACTTCTCTGCTTCCGGCTCCAAGAACCAAATACTTGAAACAGACTTTGGTTTCCTGGGTCAGTCTGCCCCGAGACACAGCATCCCCACCGCCGCCCCGATTGCCTCTTTCTGAGGAGCTCAGAACTGTACTTAAAGAGAGACCTGACTGATGGATTGCCTCCAACACCCTCAGGCTGAGGCTGCTACAGGTACTGTCTACTTGTAACCTCATCATCTCTTCCCAGGTCTGATTCACTAAGAAAAGCAGCCAGGCAGTATAATAGGATATCCTACTAATGAGTGCTCATTTATTTATTAATTCATCCATCATTGATTAAGTACCTATCAGGCTCTATGGGGGCACAAAGGAGCAAGTGAACTTAGCTCAGCCCCTACCCTCAAGAGAGCTTACACTGTTGTTGAAGGAGCTGGGAGAGAGACAGACGAGACGGTACACAGGAAGTTATGATCCTGTGCAAGGTGTGTGGTACAGGGGAGCTCCAGGTAGGTATTTGTCAGAATTAACTGAGCTGTGCAAACATAAGATTTGTGCACTTTGCTGTATGTAATATAATACACTTTAAAAAAATTTTTTTTTCAACGTTTATTTATTTTTGGGACAGAGAGAGACAGAGCATGAACGGGGGAGGGGCAGAGAGAGAGGGAGACACAGAATCGGAAACAGGCTCCAGGCTCTGAGCCATCAGCCCAGAGCCCGACGCGGGGCTCGAACTCACGGACCGCGAGATCGTGACCTGGCTGAAGTCGGACGCTTAACCGACTGCGCCACCCAGGCGCCCCAATACACTTTTAAAAGTACTGTTAAAAAGGAACCTATTAAAGCATTTTTTAAAAAAATAACATTTGTTTGTAGCCCCCCCTTTCTCTGTTGCAAGGAACACTTCCTTCAGATTTGTTTTCATATTGCATTTATTTAAATATATTTACCTGTTATTTCTGATGTTTAGTTTGGGCCTTTATTTTCCCTTGGAAATGAAGATGTTTACTGATCCTTTATAAAGTAACCTACTTTGGGGGTATTTATGGCATTCGCATTTCACAGGCATAACACAAATTAAAACAGTGTTAAAATACTTTGAAAATGTTAACAGGCTATGGAAGCTCTAAATGATAATACAGCAGATGAGGGAAAACTTGCAAGTAATTTAGCAGTTTTGTGTGCACTTTCCCCCAGAGAGACAAAACTGAGTTCAAGCTATAAATATAAGCAATCAACTCTGAGAGGGGCACCTGGATGGCTCAGTCGGTTGAGCGTCCGACTTCAGCTCAGGCCATGATTTTGTGATTCACAAGTTCGAGTCCCGCATCAGGCTCTGTGCTGACAGCTCGGAGCCTGGAACCTGCTTCAGATTCTCTCATTCTCTCTCTCTCTCTCTCTCTCTCTCTCTCTCCCTGCCCCTCCCCACTCGCACTCTATCTCTCTCTCTCTCACACACACAAATAAATACAAAAATTAAAAAAAAGATTAAAAAAAAAAAGAAATCAGGGGCGCCTGGGTGGCTCAGTCGGTTAAGCGTCCGACTTCAGCTCAGGTCACGATCTCACACTCCGTGAGTTCGAGCCCCGCGTCGGGCTCTGGGCTGATGGCTCAGAGCCTGGAGCCTGCTTCCAGTTCTGTGTCTCCCTCTCTCTCTGCCCCTCCCCCGATCATGCTCTGTCTCTCTCTGTCTCAAAAATAAATAAACGTTAAAAAAAAATTAAAAAAAAAAAAAAGAAATCAGCACTGAGAATACATTTCAAAATCAAAACAGAACAGAGAAAACCCCAAAACCCAAAATGTCAAGCAAAAACAAATAAAAGAAATAGTCTAAAACAAAACTATGTGCCCCAAAGAGACATACTATAATAAAAAGGGACATAAATAGAACAATTTTAAAAAATTTTTTCTTAATGTTTATTTCTGAGAGAGAGGCAGAGTGCAAGCGGGGAAGGGGCAGAGAGAGAGAGAGGGAGACACAGAATCTGAAGCAGGCTCTAGGCTCTGAGCCGTCAGCACAGAGCCCGACACGGGGCACGAACCCACAAACGGCAAGATCATGACCTGAACTGAAGTCGGCGCTCAACCAACTGAGCCACCCAGGCAGCCCAAAATAGAACAATTTTTAATGACAGTATAGAAAATAACAGATCATCAAATATGATCTTTGAAACAGATATTAAAGATAGTTTTCAAAAATAAACTGTTCTATTTTTTTTTCTTTTTTTTTTTTTAATTTTTTTTTCAACGTTTTTATTTATTTTTGGGACAGAGAGAGACAGAGCATGAACGGGGGAGGGGCAGAGAGAGAGGGAGACACAGAATCGGAAACAGGCTCCAGGCTCCGAGCCATCCCCCAGAGCCTGACGCGGGGCTCGAACTCACGGACCGCGAGATCGTGACCTGGCTGAAGTCCGACGCTTAACCGACTGCGCCACCCAGGCGCCCCGACTGTTCTATTTTTTAAGTGTTAAAATCCTGACACACTCAGTGAATCCCATGAGTAATGTATCAAGTAGTAATGTATTTGGTATTATGAATGTGTAAGTTTACAAGGCAGACCTTAAAAGTTTTGAAAGTGGGAAGAAGTATAATCAGTCATTCCTTCAGTGGTGACTTTGCAGTTTCAACTCTAACCAAGATCACTTTTTAGTTCACTGTGTTAAATTAAAGAAAGTATGACGTTGGCTAGAATTTGGCAGAAGTCACATATGGGGCTGCAAACACTATAGAAAATTAACCTATGCACATCTCAGGAACAGGATTGTGATTTTTGTGTATTTGCACTTCCCACTAGCCCTCAACTATCTCCCAGGATGCAGTTTACCCTAAGGCAATGGAGGTACAAATGTTTTCTGCTAGTAGTGACCCACAGGCACCAAATAATCCTTAATTTGCTCTTAAAGAGAACTTGGTTCAATCTTGCATTTTACAGCTGAGGAAACAGAGACCCTAAGAGTATGTAGCTCTTGCCCAACATAACCATCATTATCAGCTTCGTCATCATCTTGAACTTACCGTGCCCTCTCCATGTGCTGGCCACTGAGATGTATGCACATCGTACCATATCATCCTCTTACAATCCTCGGTGCTATTTTCACCCTTATTTATCAATGAGGAAATGAATGCTCAAAGCAATGGTATACCATGCTCAGGGTCACACAGGTGAAAGAAAAGTCTTGGGTTCCTCCTTCAGAGCCAGAATTCTTTTTTAAATTTTTTAAATTTATTTTATTTTTAACATGTGTTTATTTCTGAGAGACAGAGAGAGGCAGAGCACAAGCAGGGGAGGGGCAAGAGAGAGAAGGAGCCACAGAATCCGAAGCAGGCTCCAGGCTCTGAGCGGTCAGCACAGAGCCGGACCTGGGGCTCGAACCCACAGACCACGAGATCATGACCTGCTTAGAAGTGTGACACCTAACCGAAGGAGGCACCCAGGTGCCCCAGAGCCAGCATCATTAATCACTGTATCAAACTGCCTATTGATTGTGCTGTCATAGTTAGAGCTTAGGGCTCAGGACTACCAAACAGTCGGTACAGCTGATACACAATTTATCACATTTTAGGCATTCAAAGATACTGTGGAGCAAATGAATAAATGAAAACTATAAGCACAAAACATAATGTTACGTCTTCACAAATTTATCCGCAACAAATTTTCACCAATACATTTGAAAGAGTGGCTCCATCAATACAGTTACTTAGACATGCTTTATTTTCTTTCAAAATTACTTCTACATTTAATCACTATTTTAACAGAAAATAAAAGATACTTGAGAGAGGGAGAGTGTGCATTAACTGCCATGAAGTTGTGTCCTGAGAATATGGCTAACATATATGAGGATACATTGAAGAAAATAAGAATAAATATAAACAACAAAGAAATAATTAATGATAAAATTGAAACTAGTAGTTTTTTAAAGAATTAATATAACGTCAACTTTTTGAAGTTTCTAAAAAGATGGCCTATGTAGTATATAGTGATATGTATATACACATACCTATATTTCCCTAAATGAGCATTGACTTATATGTCAATATACTGTCTTCTGATACCCTTTGTTGGTGCTTTAATGTCATCTAGCAGGTATTGAATAAAAATGTCAGTAAGGCAGACAAGAATTCGTTTTAATCTACCATAATCATATGTTACAGATTTTCTAAAAATTACAAATTTTATTATTTTTTAACATTTTTTAATGTTTATTTTTGAGAGAGAGAGAGTCAAAGCATGAGCAGGGGAGGGGCAGAAAGAAAGGGAGACACAGAATCTGAAGCAGGCTCCAGGCTCCAAGCTGTCAGCACAGAGCCGGATGCAGGGCTTGAACTCATGGATCGTGAGATCATGACCTGAGTTGAAGTCAGATGCTTATCCAACTGAGCCACCCACGCACCCCAGAAAATACACATTTAAAGTATATGTTCTACCCACACATTGTATTGCAAAACACACTCTTTATTTCTCCATTTTGATACCAACATGCTCAGTCCCAGACTTTCTTTTCAAGCCAAAAATATATCAATATATTCAATATCAGTTTATTCAACAAATATTTCCTGGCTACCCATTATGTGCCAACCCCCTAGGATAAAGAAGGGGGCATTAGTCCTATTTTTGCATTCAAAAAAATAAGTAGCTCTGTCAACTTGGTGGTGAATTATACGTTAAAATTCAGTTGACCTTTAAAAAAGGCTAAAACTGTCTTTTTGCCAGATGTGTGATTGCCTGGGAAACTTTTATAACAAAGAGTCTAAATAGGTTTTTGCTTTTTCTTTTAAATTCTTCTTAGTATTTCAGAAGATAAGGAGCTTTTTAAAATTAAAGATGGAAAAATTTTAAATTATTACGAGTTAAACAGAGTTCATCTCTACAAAAGGAGAACTTATCCATGGATATTTTCATTTTAGGGGCAAAATCATATAATTCCTATAAGATATTGCAGCCAAATGTATTTTTTGAATTCATTGTGTAATATTTTTCACCACTGCTCAGCATTCCTAATAGCTTCTGTGATTTTTGTAGAAGTAATATCCACTCATTGTATAAAATATGAGCTAAATGTCCATCAAAACAGGAATAGATATGCAGCTAAAGAAAATAAACCAGAGTTTCTGGGATTAATCTGAAAAAAAATCTTAAATACAGAGTATTGAGCAAAATACATGTTTATAGTATGATTACATTTCTTTCTTTTTTTTTCCTTTCTTGTCCTAGTCTTTTATTTGTTAACCAGTAATCTTTAAAAATAAATGCACAGGAATGCAAATTGGTACAGCCACTCTGGAGAACAGTATGGAGGTTCCTCAAAAAATTAAAACTAGGACTACCTTATGACCCAGCAACTACACTACTAAGTATTTACTCAAAGGATACAAAAATACAGAATCAAAGGGGTACATGCACCCCGATGTTTATAGCAGCACTAACAACAATAGTCAAATGAATGGATAAACAAATTGTGGTATTTTGTATATATATATATACAATACCACAATTTGTTTATCCATGCATTTATTATTCATACATTATATGTATGTATTATTCATACATTATATGTATATAAATACATATATATTTATATATATAGTATATAAATACAAATATATATATTTATATATATATAATATATATATATATATAAATATATATACGTATATACACACACACACATACACACACACACACAATGGAATATTATTCGGCCATAACAGAATGAAATCTTGCCATTTGCAATGATGTGGATAGAGCTGGAGAGTATTATGCTAAGCAAAGTAAGTCAGAGAAAGACAAATACCACATGATTTCACTCATATGTGGAATTTAAGAAACAACAAATGTTCATGGGGGGGGGTTGGAAAAGAGAGGCAAATAAGGAAACAGACTCTTAAGTATAAAGAACAAACTGATGGTTAGTAGAGGCAAGGTCGGTTGGGGGATGTGTTAAATAGGTGATGGGGATTCGGAGGACACTTCTTGAGATGAGCCATGGGTGTTAAATGTAAGCAATGAATCACTAAATTCTTGAAACTAATATTACACTCTGTTAACTAACTGGAATTTAAATAAAAACTAAAAAACTAAAAAAAGAAACATTATAGTTAACTAAAAAAATAAATAAATGCAGAAGGAAAGCAACAAACAAAAGCGGGCGATCTGCATAGTGGGTGGAAAATGACCGTAAGCCACCGCACAAGAGAAGTTCCTGTTTTGTTCTGTGGGGCCAGGAGGTTACAGTACTGTGTGCTCACCTTTCTTCTCCCCGATGAAGGTCTCAAACAGCTAATTTTTACTTTTCAACCATTTTTATTCATCTTATTCTCTGACTCCATACATTCCAGAAGGCTCAACGGATTTGTAATACACTTCCAAGATGAAGGGAAATTTCTTGCTCATTGTTTGCCTGACATGTTGGCTTGTGTCCATCTTATTAAACAAAAAATATGCTCCAAAAACACCCACAAATTCAACTACTAAAACTCCTTTAAAGATCTTCTTGGCCAGTGGTTCCACAGTGTGGGCCATCATGTAACCAACAGGCAGGTGAGTGGGCAGCAAGGGAGAACTGCATTGCTGTTTATAATGCTATACCCGAGACGCTTACATCTGATACCATTTCTATAAAACTTTAAGCCATATATAACAATACCATATAGTACTAAATGGCTGTACATAGTAAAAATATAAAAATCTCTGTGGGTCGATAAACAAGTTTGGAATAGTGGAGGTGGAGAGAAAAGACTAGAAATGAGATCAAAGAAGGGTACCCAAGGGAGGAAGAGGTCAAATGTATTTGTACTAGACGAACAATTAACCTCTAGGCAGAACTTACAGGTGATTCTAGGGGCCCAACGCTGATGGCCTTTTGACCAATGTCAGAAAGTGGCTGTTTCCTATCATTTAATGTTTTCAGGTTGTTTAAGGTAAGAAAGTCACTCCTGACCTTATTTTCTTGTGGTTTGAGTACAAATCTTAATTCTGAAAAATAACAAAGAAAAAGGGAAAAGAAAGAAAAGTAAAAATAAAAAAATAAATAAAAGAAAAGCCTCTGAAATTGGCATAGTAAAATGTTGTTAAGAGCTGGCACTTTGAATTTCCAGTTCTGAGATGTTTATTATACTATACTTTATACTTTTCTATATACTTGAGCTGTGTCACAATTTAAAAACGTAAATTATATGAAATTAGAAATAAGAGAACACTTAAAAAAAATTCTGACAAGCCAAAAGGCCACAATTCTACCATCCAGAAATAGTCGCCTCTACATTTCGGTGTGTTTTTATAGTCCTATGTGTGGGAAATGAGACAATACTTTTTGTTACAATTTTAAAAAATTATATAAGTATATTTTCAGAATATAAATATTCATCCTCACATCTTTCCTGAATGACATTTCATTGTATTTCTGTAAAATGCTATATTTAATCAATCCTCCCTTCCTGGAAATACAGGCTGTTTCAACTTTCATAATTTGAAATAATGTTTTAACGAATGTTCTTCTACATGTATTTTCTATACACAACCATGATAACTTCCTTAAAGTATAGTTTTGTAAGTAAAGTTTCTGGGCCAAAACTATACACAGAATTTTAGGTTTAAAGCATATTTTGAAATTGCTTTCCAAAAAGATATTAAGCTACATTAACATGAGAGACCCTATATTCTCAGAATAGCACTTATTATTTAAAAAATCTTTAATAGTTGCGTAATATTGAATTTTACTCTTTTTACTATTAGAATTTTCTTTTTCACACCTTTGCCTATATCTTAGCCAGACATTTATCTTCTTTCCTATAGTTCTATAAGATTTTTATGTTAAATAAATTCACTTTTTCTTATGCATTTTGAATATTTTCTCTATGTTGTGTTTTGCCTTTCCTTTTAGTTTAGAGTGTTTTTAATGTCTTGAAATGTATAAGTTAAATCTATCAATATTTCCCTTTATGTTTTCTGCTTATATGTATAGTCATTTATGTAATCTGTAGCATTTCTGTTTCACTTTCTATTTGGATATTCAACACATATGGAGTTTATTTTAGTATATTTGGGCATATGGTGCTAGGAATCTAATTCTATTTTATTATAGATTATTACAAATAGTCGATCAGCTGTCTCCAAGGCATTCATTGAATAATCCAGACTTAACCTGCTAACTTGAATTTTTTTCAATACTTAATTCTCATATATTCTGTTTGTGAATTTTCCATTCTTTTGCCATAGTCAAATAAGTTATTTTTTTTTCACGAAAAGATGTATTTCTAGTACATTTTTGAAAGAACTTTAAGAATTGAGTTTTCCTACAGTTAACATTGTGTTATTTATTTTTTTTTTTTTAGTATTTTTTAATTTTTTTTTTCAACGTTTATTTATTTTTTGGGACAGAGAGAGACTGAGCATGAACGGGGGAGGGGCAGAGAGAGAGGGAGACACAGAATCGGAAACAGGCTCCAGGCTCTGAGCCATCAGCCCAGAGCCCGACGCGGGGCTCGAACTCACGGACCGCGAGATCGTGACCTGGCCGAAGTCGGACGCTTAACCGACTGCGCCACCCAGGCGCCCCGTGTGTTAATTTTTTTAATGCAATTGACATAACTTGAAGTTGTTCTTGGAATTCTCGTCTACTTATGCCTAGAGAAGATAAAAAATTGAGGCACAATCTATCGATTCCTGACATTTGGAATCATTCTAATCAAAATGAAAATCCAAGGAAATGGAATTTATAATCACAACAATTACAATATATGAAGCACAAAGACTTAGGCAATACTGACCCTTCATTGGCTAAAATGATAATAACAGGAAGTTGCAAAGCTGGGCTAGCTTGTTATCCTTGCTTAAGCTACTGGGTGTTATCATCCACCTGATAGAAATCTCAGGTTTATACCTCTCTATTTTATCTCTATCTCTTCTTTGGGTCAGTGGAAAGGATGAAAATTCAAAGGACATGATCCAAACCTTCTTACTCTTATCCTCGTTCTCACCTTTGGACAATGAGTATTTGAATTTCTTACATTCTCCCTTCTCAAATTACATGAAATTACAGTTATTGCCATGGACGAGGGAATGTACATAAGATATTCCTTCATTGGACAAAACCCCCTGAGCCTTAAGATCTACATCTGCTGTATTTTTTAATTAAATGAGCTATAAATGTGCACAATGTCATTGCGATAGAAATTCATGAATGACTTGGCTAAAGCATCATGTTTCAAAGTAAATGTTTCAACCCTTATCTTTCCAGGTCTCCAGGAAGCTCAATAACCATTTTGCATTATAGGGATTTTAATATATATAAATACAGAGAAAACAGGAACAACGAACTACCATGTGTCCATCACTGAATGCAAGTAATCATCAACATTCTGCTGTTTTTGTCTCAATAGCCTTTGATATGATGGCATCTCCCTCCTTTTCTTCTGACAACACACTATCCAAGTTTGCCCCTATCCATCTGGCAGTTCCTTCTCAGGCTCTTCCTCTTTTCCTTAAACTATCTGTTTCTCCTTGAACCCAACTACTCCCATGGCCTCATTTACCATATTTAAGCAACTCCTAAATTCATACATCCTGCTCAGATATCTTTTCCGGGGAACATTAAACTCAACATGACCAAATGTACACAACATTATCTTTAAACTCTCCTTAGCACAGCTCCTCTCTGATGTCTCAAGAAATGATGTATCCATCCAATTACTCATAATGCAAACAGAGATCTGATCACTGATAATTTTCTCTTCCACAAAAAATTACCAAATTAGCCAACTTAGTGTCCTAAACACTTTTCAAGTATGTCTCCTTTCCATTTGCACTGTCAACACGATGATCAGCACTGTCTGATGAAATATAATGAAATCCGTACATCCAAGCCACACATAAAATTTTAAATTTCCTGGTTGCCACATTAAAGAGGTAAATTTAAGAAGACGTATCATTTAGTTCAATTTTTATCCCAGATATTGTCATTTTAAACATGTAAGCAATGTAAAATACTATCAATAAGATATTTATACTCTTTTTTTTTTCTTACGAAGTCTTTGCAATCTGGTGTGTATTTTGCACTGCTCAGGACATCCTAATTTGGACAAACCACACTTCAAGCACTGAGTGGCCACATGCAGCTGGTGCTCACCACATTGGAAGAGCAGTTTTAGTCCAAGCTGTGACCATCTCTTTTTGGTGGTGTCTGTTAATGGGCTTCAAACATTGCTACTTGGTTTCCTTTCAGTTCATTCTTTTGAATTTCCATTGGAAACTGGAGTTTCCATTTCCAATGGAAACGGAGTTTCCATTCAGTTCATTATTTTTCCAATGCAGATCTGTCTCATGATTGCAAACTATAATCCTTTAGTGACTTCCCATTTTTCCTTTTTGGCTAAAATCTGAGACTCCTAACATAACCTACAACACTCTCCTTGATCTGATCACATTTGATATCTCCAATCTGTGTCATGTACAAAGCCTCTTCCCATTCACAGCCTTTATACAAGCTTGAAATATTCTTGTTCCTATCATCTTTATTTATTAGCGTAAGTGTCGCTTACTTAGAGAAATCTTCCTTGACACCACGTTCCTCTTGTTCCTCCCAAGAATCCAATTACATTGTCTTTCTACCCACAATGCTTTTACTTCATGGCAAAAATTATTTGTGTTATTATTTGTTCAAGATAGGCCTCCAATTTGGGTCTGCTAGTTATTCTGGTTCGTCTTTATATCTCCTCACCAAGAATAGTGCTTTGTACTGAATAAATATAGGCTAAATGTATAAATTTTACTTTCTTAGCATTATTCACATGAGAAAAAGCTGAGGTTACCAAGATGGGCTTAGACCAATCATGATTCACATCCCCAGTCTAGGGAAGGGACTCTTATCCTTGAGCACAAAGACACCTCATCCTTGAACAAAATTAATATTCTGTGAACAAGAAAAAAAAGAAGAGGTGGCTATTGGGTATGCTACCAGTGCTGTCTACCAGAAATTTCCAATTTATCTTTGTGATAGACTGTTCACCTACTTCGGCTTACAGCAGCCCAAGAAAAGCAAGACTGAGCCATCTGGAGATAAATTTGTGGATGGAGGTTTTATTTTGTTTTTAAACTATAAAAATAAAGAGGAAGAAACACACTGTATTAGTCAGGTTCTGCAGAGAAACAGAACCAATAGGATATATATAGATAGATATATATATATATATATACATATGAAAAGATTTATTATAGAAATTGGCTCACGCGATTATGGAGGCCGAGAAGTCCCACAGTCAGCTGTCTGCAAGCTGGAGAACCAGGAAAGCTGATAATATAATTCAGTCCAAGTCCAAAGGCCTGAGAATGAGGAGCTGCTATGTCCAAGGACAAGAGAAGATGGACATCCCAGCTCAAGAACAAAGAAAGAGAATTTCTCCTTTCTCTGTCCTATTGTACTGTTAAAGCCCTCAATGATTGACGATACCCATTTATACTAGTGAGGGGAGATTTCTTTACTCAGTCTACTGATCAGATGCTAATTGTTTGGGGAAATACCTTCACAGACACACTCAGAAATAATGTTTTATGAGCTGTCTGAGCATCACTTGGTCCACTCAGATTGACACATGAAGTTAACCATTACACATGCACTATTAACTAACATTCACAAACATTTTCCTTCGTCATCATATTTGGTCCTCCCAATAATTCTGGACAACCTCATTAAGTTAGTGTTATTACTTATCATCTTGCATAATTTACAAAGGAGAAATCTCAATCAAAAAGGTTAAGAGACTTGTCCAAGGATACTCAGAAATCACATAATGACTTGGACAAGGACATAGGTGTTCTTTTTTTTAATGGACATATGCTTTTTATTATTATGATGAATTTTTAAACTTTTTTTTAATTGTAATGTTATTTATTTATTTATGTATGTATTTAATTACTTTTTAAATTTACATCCAAATTAGTTAGCATATAGTGCAACGATGATTTCAGGAGTAGATTCCTTAGGGCCCCTTACCCATTTAGCCCATCCCCCCTCTCCTCCAGTAACCCTCAGTTTGTTCTCCATATTTGAGTCTCTTCTGTTTTGTCCCCCTCCCTGTTTTTATATTATTTTTGTTTCCCTTTCCTTATGTTCATCTGTTTTGTCTCTTAAATCCTCATACGAGTGAAGTCATACGATTTTTGTCTTTCTCTGACTAATTTCACTAAGCATAATACCCTCCAGTTTCATCCATGTAGTTGCAAATGGCAAGATTTCATTCTTTTTGATTGCCAAGTAATACCCCATTGTATATATACCCCACATCTTCTTCATCCATTCATCCATAGATGGACATTTGGGCTCTTTCCATACTTTGGCTATTGTTGATAGTGCTCCTATAAACATGGGGGTGCATGTGTCCCTTCAAAACAGCACACACGTATCCCTTGGATAAATGCCTAGTAGTGCAATTGCTGGGTCATAGGGTAGTTCTATGTTTAGTTTTTTGAGGAACCTCCATACTATTTTCCAGAGTGGCTGCACCAGCTTGCATTGCCGCCAACAATGCAAAAGAGATCCTCTTTCTCCGCATCCTCGCCAACATCTGTTGTTTCCTGAGTTGTTCATGTTAGCCATTCTGACAGGTGTAAGGTGGTATTTCATTGTGGTTTTGATTTATATTTCCCTGGTGATGAGTGATGTTGAGCATTTTTTCATGTGTCAGTTGGCCATCTGGATGTCTTCTTTGGAGAAGTGTCTATTCATGTCTTTTGCCCATTTCTTCACTCGATTATTTGTTCTTTGGGTGTTGAGTTTGATAATTTCTTTATAGATTTTGGATACTAACCCTTTATCTGATATGTCATTTGCAAATATCTTCTCCCATTCTGTCAGTTGCGTTTTAGTTTTGTTGATTGTTTCCTTTGCTGTGCAGAAGCTTTTTATTTTGATGAGGTCCCAGTAGTTCATTTTTGCTTTTGTTTCCCTTGCCTCCAGAGGCATGTTGAGTAAGAAGTTGCTGCGGCCAAGATCAAAGAGGTTTTTGCCTGCTTTCTCCTCAAGGATTTTGATGGCTTCCTGTCTTACACTGAGGTCTTTCATCCATTTTGAGTTTATTTTTGAGTGTATGGTGTAAGAAAGTGGTCCAGGTTCATTCTTCTGCATGTCGCTGTGCAGTTTTCCCAGCACCACTTGCTGAAGAGGCTGTCTTTATTCCATTGGATATTCTTTCCTGCTTTGTCAAAGATTAGTTGGCCATGCATTTGTGGGTCCATTTCTGGGTTCTTTATTCTGTTCCATTTATCTGAGTGTCTGTTCTTGTGCCAGTACCATACTGTCTTGATGGTTACATCTTTGTAGCATAGCTTGAAGTCTGGGATTGTGATGCCTCCTTCTTTGGTTTTCTTTTTCAAGATTGCTTTAGCTATTCGGGGTCTTTTCTGGTTCCATACAAATTTTAGGATTATTTGTTCTAGCTCTATGAAGAATGCTCGTGTTATTTTGACAGGGATTGCATTGAATATGTAGATTGCTTTGGGTAGTATTGACATGAAAGAGGAGAGATCACAACCAACACAGCAGAAACAAAATCAAAAATAAAAGAATATTACGAGCAATTATATGCCAATAAAATGGGCAATCTGGAAGAAATGGACAAATTCCTAGAATTTGTCCTAGAAACATATACACTACCAAAACTGAAACAGGAAGAAATAGAAAATTTGAACAGACCCATAACCAGTAACAAAATTGAATTAGTAATCAACAATCTCCCAAAAAACAAGAGCCCAGGGCCGGAGAGCTTTCCAAGGGAATTCTACCAAACATTTAAGGAAGAGTTAACACCTATTCTCTTGAAGCTGTTCCAAAAAATAGAAATGGAAGGAAAACTTCCAAACACTCTCTATGAAGCCAGAATTATCTTGATCCCAAAACCAGACAGAGACCCCCTAAAAAGGAGAACTATAGACCAATTTCCCTGATGAACATGGATGCAAAAATCTTCAACAAGATATGAGCCAACCAGATCCAACAATACACTAAAAAAATTATTCACTGCGACCAAGTGGGATTCATACCTGGGATGCAGGGCTGGTTCAATATCCACAAAACAATTAACGTGATTCATCACATCAATAAAAGAAAGGACAAGAATCTTATGAGGCTCTCAATAGATACAGAGAAAGCATTTGACAAAATACAGCATCCTTTCTTGATAAAAACCCTCAAGAAAGTAGGGATAGAAGGAGCATACCTCAAGATCATAAAAGCCATATATGAACGGCCCAATGCAAATATCATCGTCAATGGGGAAAAACTGACAGCTTTCCCCCTAAGGTCAGGAACAAGACAGGGATGTCTCCACTCTCGCCACTGTTATTCAACATAGTATTGGAAGTCTTAGCCTCTGCAATCAGACAACACAAAGAAATAAAAGGCATCCAAATCAGCCAGGAGGAGGTCAAACTTTCACTCTTAGCAGATGACATGATACTCCATATGGAAAGCCCAAAAGATTCCACCAAAAAACCACTAGAATTGATTCATGAATTCAGCAAAGTTGCAGGATATAAAATCAATGCACAGAAATCGGTTGCATTCCTATACACCAACAATGAAGTAACAGAAAGGGAAATCAAGGAATCAATCCCATTTATAGTTGCATCAAAAACCATAAAATACCTAGGAATAAATCTAACCAGAGAGGTGAAAAATCTATACACTGAAAACTATAGAAAGCTTATGAAAGAAATTGAAGAAGATACAAAAAATGGAAAAAGATTCCATGCTCCTGGATAGGAAGAACAAATATTACGATGATTTTTTATGTTTATTTATTTATTTTGGGAAAGAGAGTACAAGTAGGGTAGGGACAGAGACAGATGGAGAGAAAGAATCTCAAGCAGGCTCCACCCTGTCAGCACAGAACCTGATGCGGGGCTGGATCTAATGAACTGTGAGATCACGACCTGAGCTGACATCAAGAGTCAGATGCTTTACCGACTGAGCCACCTAGGTGCCCCTGCTTTTTATTATAATACTAAGTAAATAGTATATATAGTGTACTATAATATAGTATAGTATACAATACTATTTAGTATCAAATACTAAGAGTATTTTTTAGAGCAGTTTTAGGTTCACTTAAAAATTGAGGGGGAAATACAAAGATTTACCAAATGCCCCCTATGCCCACATATGCATAGCCTCCCTCATTATCATCATCCCCGTCCAGAGTAGTACGTTTCTTACAA
Organism: Lynx rufus; assembly: GCF_022079265.1. Classification (NCBI taxonomy): domain Eukaryota; kingdom Metazoa; phylum Chordata; class Mammalia; order Carnivora; family Felidae; genus Lynx; species Lynx rufus. Next base: position 60,881,845 of record NW_025814867.1, read on the forward strand.
CTGATGAATCTACATGGGCACATCATTATCACCCACAGCCCATAGTTTCTGTTACAGTTCACTCTTCATGTCGGTGTCCTTATTCCCAAATTCAAACTCTTTTCCCTACAGTAGCATTTCTCAGTATGAACCTCACCTGGGAATGTGTTAGGGAAAGCAAATTCTTGGGCCTCACTCCAGACCTAATGAATCAGACACTGGGAGTCTAGCCTAGCAACCTGTGCCTAATAAGCTCTCCAGGTGACTCTGATATTCCTAAAGTATGAGAACCACTACATACATAGGATGTAGTAGTACATCCTACTACCCACACTGTTTTCTCTTACATTGATCAATTGTTTTCTATTTGTTTCATGATTTGGCAGGAAAAGAAAAATACTGACTTTGCACTCAGGTGTATCATAAGAAGTCAAAGTCATCTTCGCCTTACTTCCAAACTCAAATGGCTCTTGGATTTAGGGATCTCCCCATTGGGCCCCATTTCCAAGGTTACATACTTGAATCAAATGAATGGTGGCCAGTTACTCCCTATATACGGCCTGAGTTGTATTTCTATGTGAGCAAGCAAAACAAGTCAGGGAAAGTCTGCATCTCACAGAACTTATTTTCTTTTACTTAACAATGAATTACAGTGAACTCTCTCTTCTGCCAAAATGAAAGCCCTTTGCCCTCTATCTCCCATATACTTCCATGATCCAGCCTTCTTACCACAAAACCTGCAGTATTTCTCCTTCTTAAGAAAACAAAAACCTAAAAATTTTCAGTGACTAATAATTGTCTCTGACAAAGATGTCCTAATTCTAGCACAAGATGAATTTGTCTTCTTCCAACTTTGCCCTTGTCTTTTGCTACATTATCAGCACTACAATAATTCTAACCCATAAATCAGGGGCTTATGCCTTGCATACTGCCTATTCTCCACATTTCTGGCATATTTGTGAGAATAAAAGAAATTGCAGACCCAAGGTCGATTTCTGTCCCAACTGATATATTGGCCAAGACTGTCTCTCTCTCTCTCTCCCAGCTTTGGAGCCCTAGTGTTCCGTCAGTATCTGCCTGACCATAATGTTTATCCACAGACTTTTCCTGCTGCTTAGGTTTCTCAAAATTCTATACTATCACACTTTACCAGATTGTCTCCCCAGTAACAAATCTTATATTTGGAACCTATTTAAATGACCTCCACACAAGAAACAAGTATTGTGCTGACTTTGAGGTCAGGCCAACCTTATATAGCTGATGACCTTGAGCAACGTGCTTACTTCTTCAGTTCAGTGTCTCATCCATGAAATGGGTATATGCAGTGGTTCTCAAATTCTAGGGTACATTAGAACCATGAGAGTTTGTAAAAAGAAAAAATGGAGTGCAGGGCTTTCCAAAGAGTTTCTGACTCAGTAGGTCTAGGGAAGGGCCTGAGAATTCATGTTTCTGAAAAAGGTCCTAGGTTATGCTAATGCTGCTTGTCTGGAGATCACACTTTGACAACCACTGAAATAACATTATTAGTACGAGAAATACTATTTGTAAAGTGCCCAATTCAAAGTAACCACTCAATGAATGTTCATTTATTGTCCTCCACCTCTATTCCACATGGAAATAGATGACAAAAGTGAATTAATGACATTGGATTTGAATGGAATTGAGCTAAATGCAATTATCTCTGGGCAAAGCCTTTCTGGAAACAAACCAAAAGAGATATTTTGTGAAAATAAAATAAAGGAGGCATTTTAGGTAAATGAATTTTTAGAAGCTATTGATAAATATTGGCAAAGGCATCAAAGGGAACTTCTACACAGCATTAGTAGAAAAATAAATAAATATAATAAATAAATATATTTTTATATGTATATATTATATATATAATATATGTACATACATAATACATGTATTATATACATACATATATTATATATAATTTTAGAGGACAATTTGGTAGTACCTACTAAATGTGAGATACACATAAATTTTGACCCAGCATTTCACTTCTAGAATATGTCCTTGAGAAATACATACAGATGCACAGGAATATAGTACAATATATTTGCATAGCAGCTCCTAAACTCAAGTATGTAAGAAATGTATTTTTTTTTTCCTGTAAGTCAACTTGATTTATACTTCAAGCCCATTGCACCAGGTGGCAAAAATAAATCCCATTCATTTCAGGATTCATTCACTGACATTTTTCTGGAGTTGCATCTGAGAACCAGGGACATGAGCAGAGCAGAGGCATTGGGGTATGTGCAGAGTATTGGTCTTATGTCATAATCCATCCACACTGTCATCTCCTGGCTTGACCATCATTCTGTCGGTACTTGATAGATTTTATATATAGATTACTGCTACCTTATTGCACGATTTCCTCCTTGCAGCCCCATCCTGCCCGTTGATTTTATTACCTCCATACCTTGCCAGATACTATGGAAGCTGAGACCCTTATTCGTTTTATGCCACCTTTAGATGCTCAGTATCACTCTGATGTTTCTGTGTCATGTAAATTCTGAGGGTGTCTAGGGCTCTAATCAACTATATATCTTCTTATTTTAGTCCTACAAATAGAGTAAATCAATAAAGTTTAATGGCTAAATTTGAAAGTGACACAGATTGCCATTTGAAATCTTGTGTCATTTTAGTTTTTATCAAATACTGAAGAAGGGAAAATAGCCATTTTGATGGTGAAAAATCTTGTTTTCAAGACAAGTCCCAGATGTAAGCCACTCCTTAATCAGTGACTCAGTGATTATAACTTAGCAACATGCAAGTCGGTGTTAGCTATATATAGCTCTATTTTTGTATGCATTGAAATGAGCCTCTGATGGTCAAAATAGTTTTGTATTTTCAAAATGATAGCAGCTGTTTATCCTTAATTTTGAGAATAATTTGGGGAGTAATGTACTTTACTTTTTACCCAAAAGACAGGGATGACTTCACTGTTTAGATACAGAAAGAAATATGTTAAATCATTCAACCAATGCTGCTTGGAATAGACTTCTTTAAAGCATATTTTGATTGTGTAACTGTTCTGAACTAAACTTGGCTTGCGAAATCTCTGGATGTTACATAACTTCTGAGAAAATACAAAAGTAAGAAAGAAAGAAAGAAAAGACAATGAGGTTGAGGCATTTCAGCATACATTTTGTTTTTTTTAAGTAGCCATAAAGTGCCAGATGTTGTAATACAAAGATAGATAGAACACAGGTCCTGTCAATGAGATCTTGGACAAGGTGGGGAGAAAATCAAGTAATAGAGACAAAGTTCCATCAGACAATACAAAGTACAAAGACAGATAGCATATACCCTATCTGAAGAAAGGCTTCATGGCAAAAGTAACATTTAATCTGTGGTGGAAGAGGGAAAGAAGCATATTCAAGAAGCAGGGACAGAATTTCCCAGGACAAAAAAAAAACCCTATTCATCAGACTGTAAGCTCTGTGTTATGAGGAAGACATGTTGAGTGTTGCTTTTTCTTTGACTAAAAATGTTTTCAATATCTCAGAGCTAACTAGGGGAATTTATAAGAACTGCATGCATTCTATCCATAACATTTCCCTTGGGAGTGCATTGTTCGGTTGAATTTGGGATTGTAAGAGGAATAGTTCCCCCACCTTTCACTTTAGAAGGTGGTTTAACCCAATTTCTGGCTGTTCTCTTTGGGATGTGGGGCTAACTTCTTAGCACTTGTCCTTATCTATAGGTCCTAGAAGCCAGTTTCATGGCAATAGGAAAAGTTTCACTCAACACTCAACACTGGTTCCCAAAAGAAATATAATGCAAGCCACATATGCAATTGTAAATTTTTCTAGTAGCCATGTTAGAAAGGTGAAATGAAACAATTAAAATTAATTTTATAATATACTTCAAACCAATGTGTCCAAAATATATTTCAACATGTGATCAATATAAAAATTATTAATGAGATAATTTTCATCCTGTCTTCAAAACCTAGTATTAATTTAAAAATTACAGCATATCTCAATTTGCTCTAGACTCATTTCAAGAGGGCATTTTAGGCAAAGCCATTTATTTATTATAGATTGTCTTGTGACAAAGCTAACAATGGCTCCTTACCATGCTCATGGAATAAGTCCCACTTCCAATTAGACATAAATTTGTGTCTTAGACAATCGAGTAAAGGAGAAGATGCCTAATGCAGTTCTCCTTCTTGCTCCACAGGCTTGGAGAGACCACTTCTTTCTATGTCCTTCCTTACTAAACAATTATTTAGAAACTCAGTTGTTTTAAACTATCTGAAAGAGTATTATTTTTCTAACTCAGCTTACTGCCTAATTAGATAGAGGCAAACTTCTAGAATAGCTTTTCTTTGACCTTTGTATCACAATTTTTTAAAAAATCGATGAAATTTGTTATCTCCTACAACACAAATCAAGCTTTTCTTCCGCATCACCCTTTGCAGATGGATAGGTCTGCCTCCAATGGCCTCATATCTGAACACAGGCTGGATATGCCCCCATCAGCTTGGTTTCAGATTTATTTCTTTAGACTGAGCAAGAAAGAATCAAGAATCAAGAGTAAAACTTCACTCATTACCTTTTAAACTTATTTACTTATTTTTTTGTTGTTGGTTTGGCAAGTTGCCTCATTCCACAGAGACTTTACAAGGTGCTTATGTCTTATGTTTGAAGGTGAGAACTGTGATCTAATCTGTATTCTGCGTGTTACTTAGCACACTGAGGGTGCCCAATAAATATTAAACAGGAAGGCTTTATTGAATCACTTTATACCAAACACTTCCTAGTGCCTCCTTTGTGCCAGCTTCCCGTACAAAACCATTATAAAAAGATGGGTGGCTGGATGGATTAATAAGTGAATTTACTTGATAGTTTGCTGCCAATTTTTTGCTACCTGTAATGAAATCATATTTCTCGGTCCTCTCCCATGAATCACAAGGAGAACAGTCTCACATTAAGACAAAGCCTAAATTTGAACAAATACATAGTAAGCTCTCTGTCTCTGAAAAATTTAAAGCAGAGGTTAAAGCCCAATAAACTCCATTTCCATCCACTCATAAAACCAGAACCTCCACAATGACCTTCCGGCACCTCAACATCAAAACATTTTAACAATATCGGGATATAGGGTAGTCATAATATTGACTCTGAATTATTCAAAAATGAATTATATTCAGTACAGTTTTAATTCTAAAAATGTTTTATTCCTTCAGAGCTATTAATTTATTAACCTCATCGATTGTTAAAGACTCTATAGAGCACCTCTTAGGCTCTAGGCTTTGTTTGCAAGGTCTGGAAAACATAAAAAAATTTTGCTTTAATGAAATGCATGTTCTATTGGAATATTTAATTCAATAGATGCTCAATATTTAAAACCTTTAATCAACCATTTTTATTTGATTCACACAATTAATGGTTTTGATTTATTCCTACCGAACAGCAAATCCACAAGGTAGGTGGTAGAACTGAGGCAAGAGTCAAGGTTATTTGAGGCAAAATCTATGCTCTTTTCACAGGACTGTGACAGATACTTGTCTTTCTATCCAACTTGTTCAGACTTAGATTAGGAAAGCTACAAGGTTTCTTACAACTCTAGGACATTTTTCACCCTAGTTCTCTCTTTTTTTTAATGTTTATTTATTTTTGAGAGACAGAGAGAGAATCTGAAGCAGGCTGTAGGCACTGATGCAGGGCTCAAACTCATGAACCATGAGATCATGACCTGAGCTGAGTTGAAGTTGGACGCTTCATCGTTGGAGCCACCCAGGTGCCCTTCTCCCTAGTTCTGTAATAAAATATACTGTAATCCAAATACATCTCAAGAAAATTGGTTTTTGATTTGAAAATGAAGATAATAAGACAAAATAATACTGAAAAAGCAATCCATTCCTAAAAGGTTTTTAGATGAAAAACTTATGAAAAACTTGAACACAAATATGCAGTATAAGGGTGCCTGGGGGGCTCAGTCAGTTAAGAGGCCAACTCTTGATTTCAGCTAAGGTCATGATCCCAGGATTGTGGGATTAAGCCCTGCATTGGTCTCTGTGCTGAGCATGGACCCTGCTTGGAATTCTCTTTCTCTGTGTGTTTCTCTGTCTCTCTCTCCCTCTCTGTCCCTCTTCCTTATTGCTCTCTTTCTCTCTCTCAAAATAAAAAACAAAATTGTAATTAAAAAATTCAGTATAATCATGTCCTTATAGATCTGATTAACATATGACAGAAATTATACTGTAAACTGATACTATTCCATTTTATGTCCAAATATGTTAACCTCTACTCTTCCAGAATTGTTCTGCAATGTGTTTCTCAGGCTAACTAAGATTTGATTGTCTCCCTATAAAACAAATAGGTGTATTATAAATTCCCTTTCACCTCCTCAAATAATATGACTTTCTCCCTTCCCCAGAAAGCCTCCCACAGTCAAACTGCTTCACACTACTCTTGAATGACTATTATAAATATAATTGTGTTTTAAAAGGTTAACTTAAAAGGTGGTAGAGAGGGGCGCCTGGGTGGCTCGCTCAGTCGGTTGGGCGGCCGACTTTGGCTCAGGTCGTGATCTCGCAGTCCGTGAGTTCAAGCCCTGCGTTGGGCTCTGTGCTGACAGCTCGGAGCCTGGAGCCTGTTTCAGATTCTGTGTCTCCCTCTCTCTGACCCTCCCCCATTCATGCTCTGTCTCTCCCTGTCTCAAAAATAAATAAAACGTTAAAAAAAAATTTAAAAAAAAGGTGGTAGAGAAGGAAGGTAATATAGAAGACAAAAAAGAGTTTGGGAGAGATATCTCTTAAATAATTGGAGACCATTCAATTAATTAGAAAATTACTTGTTTTAAAAATTCTCTAAATAATTTTGTTGTTCCAGATTGACTGTCTTATGTAAATAAAGGCTAATTTCTTAAAAAAAATTTTTTTAATGTTTTATTTATTTTTGAGACACAGAGAGAGAGACAGAGCATGAATAGGGGAGAGAAAGAGAGAGAGGGAGACACAGAATCCGAAGAAGTCTCCAGGCTCTAAGGTGTCGGCACAGAGCCTGACGCAGGGTTTGAACTCACAAACCGTGAAATCGTGACTTGAGCCGAAGTCAGACCCTTAACCAACTGAGCCACCCAGGTGCCCCAATAAAGGCTAATTTCTAAAATTTGTCTTTGAAGTTTGTATCACAGCTTTAAAAAAATTAAATAAACCTATTATCTCTCAAGCCACCAATCAAACTTCACTGATTAAGTCAAGGCGCCCCGCTTGCAGATGAAAAGACAGAAACTCTCAAGACCACAACATTCTGAGCCCCTCGACACTCTTCTTAGTGCCACTCTATATTATAACTGCTTTCTGAATCTTTGGTTTCTTAAAGAGGCTGTTGGTGTCTCAAAATCAAAATGATACCTTTCAGTTGCCTTTCTGAACCTCTCTTGATTTCATGCATTCCAATAGCATTTATTAAATCATTTTCTGTGCCAGATGCTATTTCACAGCAATGCAAACATGAATGTCATCCTACCTGCTCTTAATGTATTTAGAGTCTAGAAAAGTGAAATACAAGAAAAAAATGGAGTTAAGTGTAGTCATAGAGACATGCATACTCTAATGAAAGTATTATGAAAGGGTTCCTGGCCTAGACTAAGGGTTCAGTGGGAAGGTTTCCTGGTGTACAAGATGCTCAAGAGAATCTGAAAGTGATTGGGATTCCTTAGGGAGGCATGTAGGCAAGTTACCTCTGCTCCTTTCTGAAATTTATACCCACCGTGAAACTCACTGATATATTCCATATGCTTCATATCTCTCGCTATATATAGTGAGTTCTATAAATCCAGGCCCATATCTGGCACAAATTTCTCTCTTATACAGGGTCTAGAATAATGTTTGTAAGACAAAAACTCTCAGTCAAGCAGTCCCATTCTGCAATACACAGGTGATTTGGGATGAAGAGAGGTATAAGCCCAGTGTAAAGGTTCATATTAATGATATCAGAAATACATCTTCCAGGACTTGACATTTTTCCACATTGAAGCAGATATAAGATCTTGGAAGCCTTTTAAGAAATAACTGAGTAACTCCCAATTTTCATTTGCTTACTGAATCAGGGCCATGCAATAGCCCTAAGGGAGTCATTTACATTTTGTTCAGCATACACTTTTGTCAAACCTCACATTAGAACAGGGTAGACAACATAAGCGAATATTGAATGGTGCTAAAGAGGGTAACTTTTCATACCATATATCAAAAAGATAGTGCTGAAAATCAAAGCAAGACAAAGCAATTTCAACCAAGAGACGAATTGAACTGTGGCTTCCTTATCCGTCTGCTCACACCTCCTCGTTCAGTCCCAAGAGTCACAGCAAGATGCCAACACATGTGTTTGTATCTGAGTATGAATGCACACACGCATGCACAATTCTGGTAAATTATAGTCCTAAATGTCTATAGCAACCATCTCTGATAAATATATCAAAAAGCTTCTTTATTACTTTTCTGTATTTCCTATCTTTATTTGTTGCAATGCATGTGGGTTACACTGATCATCAGAGAATCTATTGTGCAATTAAAGTCCTCACCTCAACTTTCCTCATTCTGTGTGTGGGGTGTGCGTGCTGTTATGGTCTGCAGCCTCTCGCCGTCCCCAGCACCATGATGTGGACGCTGGTCTATAACCAGTGTATTTGTCGTAAGCAGGACATCCTCATGAAAAATTTCAGCTAGAATAGGAAGAGGTTACTTGAAATCAGAAGTGCTGGAAAAGGCATTTTGTAGTTTATTGGTGCACGAGCGCCGGCAGGTATCTAATCTTTTATTTCCATGTTCGTATGCACTGAAAAGCCTGGGTTTGTCTATGTGGATTGTCCAAGTCATGCATGCTGTGTGTAGGCTTCTTAACCTCCTGAAGCAGGCAATGGGTTTTGCCTTCTTGGACCCTCAAGATACACAGTACAACCATCATACAATATTCGGTTTTCTCTATTGTGTAGATGTTACCTAAGAGTGTAACGTCCATTGAGTGAGGCCATGTTTTCCCCTTTTGTAACTCTCCAGAGATGAGACCATAGCTGGTTAAACAGAACATGCTACCTACTTCTTCACATCTTCAGTACCATGGTGAGAAAGACACGTGCCCCGGGAAATTAAAAAATGCCACATTTAAAAAGATGCTTTTTGAATTCCTTTTTAAAATGGCCTCAGGAAACATGTATATATAATAGATATTTAGAAATATTGCTCACGGTGAATAGACTATCAATCTATAGCTTGATACAATCTATACACAAAATGATGATGAAAGTATATGTTATTATTGTTGAAATCATGCCACAGAAATATAATAGACTGTGTCTAAATCAAACATAGCAACCTAAGAAAACAAAACAAAAAAAATCGCCTTTTCTTGAGCAGCTAATTTCATTATTTTAGTAAGTCTTGGCTTGCTTACCAAGGATTGTTTCCTTTGGAAGAAGAGAGATGGACACATTACATATCTGACAGGTCATCATCTTGTAGGAAACACAAGTGCAGAGCGTGAGGTGGTGTTTCCCAATGAATTGAAAATATGATGCCAAGACATTTTCTAAGATAACTGACTAGTTCAGGGCTCTGAAAAGGATAAATTCGTCACCCCTGTACAGATCAGAAGGTGAGCCTTCATGTGGGGATGGAGATGTGGGTAAACCAAGGCTCAACTCTGCCAGTCGAGTGGGGCTGGAGTGAAGGTGGGGCTGGCCCCCAGTCGGCGTTTGGACAAGGAGCCACCTGCACCACTGCGTCAGCACCTTCCCGGCAGCTACCCCTAGCCCCGGCACCATCAGCCTCCTGAGAACCATCCAGACCCCTGAGTGTGCATCCCGCTGAGTGATGATCCCCAAGAACGAGAGTGCTTGGAGCTCTTCCTGAACGACCTGCTCCCCAACTCCCTGCAGCATCTGGTCTTTCTTGGCTCACCTGAGGCTCTCCTTTGGGTGAGGCTGCTTCTCCCAGATTCTTGTCTACCGACCTGCAAGGCTTACGGGAAGCCTTCAGGAGAGCTGGGAAGGAGGCCGAGGCTGCTAGTGTGGGATGATGCCCTAATAGTCCCCACACTTGACTGACATGCCTCTTCTGTATTCTTAGCTAAGACTTCACCCCTGAACCCAACACAACCAGAGCAGCCTCTGCTGCTCATGCTCCTGCTTGTGACAGGGAAATTGTCAAAAACAGCCTAAATTCTTGCCAGGCCTCCTCATGAACTCTGCATAGTATGACCTTAAATATACTAGCTAAGCCAGAAACCTAAAATAGTTCAGCTCTTAGAATAATAGAATTTGGTCTTCCCCTTCCTTTAGTTGCAATCTTTTTGTTGTTGTTGTTGTTTTTTAATGTTTATTTATTTAATTATTTATTTGAGTGGGAGACAGAGACAGAGTGTGAGCAGGGAGGGACAGAGACAAAGGGAGACATGGAATCTGAAGCAGGCTCCAGGCTCTGAGCTGTCAGCACACAGCCCAGTGTGTGGCTTGAACCCACAGACCCTGAGATCATGACCTGAGCCGAAGTTCGGCACTTAACCAACTGAGTCACCCCTTCCTTCCGTTGAATTCTTAATTGGTAAGTTTCAGACTTACTTTGTTGATATGAAAAATCTTCAAGACCCAAATTCCAAAGATTTTGAAGTGAAACGCTCATAAAATCAATTAATTTGCCATTAATGGCCATTCGATTACTATTCTGGCTTAATAGTTGATCAGGGGAGTACTTCTGGTTATTTATGATTTTGTTGTTGATTCCTATTTTACTGGATTGACTGGAGAATATGGCCTCTGTGGCTTCCTGTGGGATGAAATATATAATTCACACTTGTGTATGCTCTGATAATGTAAGAAAATAATGCATACTCTGTCAGTCGAATAAAATGTTTTAAATATATAGATGTTTGTAAATATTTGAGAAGGAGTCTGCTGATCTTATTTTTAATGCATTGCACCTTTACTTGATTTAATTATTTTAATATTTCTGGAGTATTTTGTTTTATATACTGTGATGCCGTGTGTGTGATGAATAAAGATATTGACCTTATTTTGGACTACAGCTTTTATCATGATATAATAACCCCTTTGTCTCATTTAATGCCTTTGTTGCATATTTTGCTTTATCTGATTTATCAATATTGTCAGTCTTTTGTATTTTTTATTTGCATTTGCCTTTATGATTCTGCATATCCTTTTCAACCTTTGTCTTCATTTTATTTCAGATGAGTTTTTTACAGAAAAAAAATATATCTGTATATATCTTGTAATCCTATTTGATATTCATTGTTTCATGACAGGGAGATGTGGTTCATTTGAATTTATTGTGAATATTAGTATTTTGATTTTGTTCTTATCATATTTAATATTTACTATTTATTGCTTTTCCTATTTTTACCTCTCCCTATTTCTTGCTCATCATAGTAAGGTTTTTGCTAGTCCTATTAAGTTTCTCTTCCCTTGTCTCATTTTTAAATTGTTATTTTATGATTCCCTATGCCCCTAAATACTCACTATTCTAATAATGTTATAATCTATGTGTATTTATTAATATATAAAAGTTAATAAGTACCTATAGCCACCAAAATATTTACCTTTCCATCACCTCCCGTCTCTTCAATTCCCTTCCTATCCTTTTGAAGATGAGACATTTCCACCACCCCCTTCATCCTGAGCAAACTCTCCACCCTTGCCAACATCCAATACTTGCATTTTGTGGCAAAAGTTTTAGATTTTTAATGTTTCATATCTTGGCTAAGTTTTCTGAGACAGCATTTTCTTCTGTTTAGGAATAAGTACTTAAAATTTAAATATATTCCAGTCATATCATCTTATCCATTTATTTTATCTCTGTATTTTAAAATCCATGGCATCTCATGGTTCAACATTAGAATATCCATCACTATGATTCATTAAGTAAATAAATTAAAGATGGAACATCATATTGCCTCTTTACGCTTTGGGTTTTAGTAATATCCTTTCACATTCATAATCCAGATAGCGAGATAAGCAAGATTTTATGCACCGAGGACTTTCCTTCATTGCTCTTTCAAACTGAAAAACATTGCTGCCATTTTAGCCAACAGTTAAACTTTACTACAAAATATTTTGATACCCTTTTCTTAAAGTAATCTGCAACTCACATGGTGAAGCTCAAATCCCATTTGGGAATTCAGCAAACTAGCCGATTCTGCAACATGAAATCCTATGAGATTTTGGATGTGGATTTGTCTGAGTACATGGGAGTTGACATCAAATACTTCACAAATACTATACCTTCCAGGAATCCACAGTTTCTTTATTGGATGTAGAATTGTGAACTCTTTAAGAAATAGCTGAATCATTATTTCTTGACTCTCTCCTGCTTGTTAAAGCAGGACTATAAAATAGCTCAAGGAAAGCACTGAGAAATTTGCTTTCATTATATTCAATAGCCTGCATCTGTCCAAATCACATATGAAAGGATGTGGACAAATATAAATTAAAATTGAATTTTGCAGAAGAAGTTGAAGAACTTCCCTAAGATAAATTAAATGTATAAACTGAAAACTGATATAAGTCATAAGCTCAGTCCTACATAGACAAAGGGACTATGGCAATTTTGTGGACATTTTCCCTTTCTTCTCTTTTTTACTTTCCCAGACTTCTACAGATTTTCTAGAAAGAATAAAAAGATGAATAAATTTTAGAGATGCTAAAGGTGTGTAATAAATTTCTTCATTAATTTTTAGGGTGTACATTGGTATAGACTATCATGAAGACATTTTAAATGTATATACTTGGTTATTTAAAGTACATACACTTTTAACTATCCTTTTTTTAATGTTATTTTATTTATTTTGAGAGAACGAGTGAGAGAGTGTGGTAGGGGTAAACAGAGAGGGAGAGAGAGAGAGAATCCCAAGCAGGCTCTGCACCGTCAGTATGGAGCCCAAAGTGGGGCCCAATCTCACAAACCATGAGATCATGACCTAAGCTGAAATCAATAGTTGGACACTTAATCCACTGAGCTATCCAGGTGCCCCAGTACATACACTTTTAAACCCTAATTTCTTTAAAATTTACCTTATGAAAATAAGCAGTTGTATAAATTTGCATGTAAAAGTTGCTTCCTTCATTGTTTTCATAGGAAAAAAAATAGAAAAAATCCCATAAACATCTATTAAGGGCCTCATTAAATAATTTATTATACGCCGATACATTCAGTAATTAGAAATGGCCACTTATGTATTGACATTGAATAATGCCCACAATACATTAATTGAAAGATGTAAACATAGAAAGAAACATGCCTATGTCTAAACAGAGAATATCTGTATATCTGCTTGTGAATATAACATGGAAAAATACTTTGAAGGCAATGGTCTGAAACCTTATTGGTTTATTTGCAGGAGCCGAAAATATGTTGATCATATCATCTATGCAGTGGGCATTGCTTTATGAATGGCTGCCAGTATTTCTCCCTCCTCCTCTGTTTCTTTTCTTCTTTGTTACTTCTACCTTCTCATTTTTCCTTTTTTACTAAGGTTGGTTGATGAACTCATTTGAAATGAATAAGACATTCATATTCCAATGAAATAGAGAGGGATTAAAATAAAATAAGCATGAAAAAGATTTGAAAGGCATCTTATGGTTTATAAAAATGTGGTTTAATTTTAAAAAACAAGAGAAAGAAAAGAAAAAAGTCACTGGCTGTACTGAATGCTAAAGTTTTAAATTCATTTTGATTTGAAGTAACAAAAAGACAGAGATGTCTGCTATCCCTACCAATTATGAGACACTTTCTGGTGAGATTATATATTCTTTTGTATTGAAACATAAAATCCAATAAATTTTTAAGGCCACATATTGTAATCAAAACTAGATTTTTTATTGATGTGGTTGAAATTTTAAATACATTTCATTGCTAAAATCCTCAAAAAGTAAAATGATGTAAATGACAAATTATGAAATTGTGCTCTGATATTTAGTAGGAACATTTAACTCTAGTAATGGGGAGGGGAAGCTCCCAGAAGCAGAAACCTGCATTAAACTTACTGTAAATATTTTTCATACTTTTTGTGTAATCTCTTCCTTCACTATTCTACCTGCACATAAGATTCAGGCACACCTAAGTAAGGTGTGGTACTCACAATAAAACTTCTGGCCAACTCTTTGCATTTGTTCTTATTCATATATATGTAAAGTCTTCATTTTACTTGTATCTTCTTTTCTGCTAACCTAATGTCCAGGATGTAAGATCAAGTTTTATTTTTGAAAATAAAAAAGGAAGGAAAACTTACAAATTCATATCTAGCATTACTCTGATATCAAAACTAGATAAGGAGTCCACTAAAAACGAAAACTTCAGAGGTGCCTGGGTGGCTCAGTGGGCTAAGCATCCATATCTTGATTTTTGCTCAGGTCATGATATCAGGGTCATGAGATTGAGACCACGTCAGGCTCCACGCAGAGCCTGCTTAAGATTCTCTCCTTCCTTCTCCCTCTGCTCCTCCCTCCCCCCACCCCCCAAAAAGCCCGCAATGGTCCATATTCCTGATGAAAATGGATGCAAAAATTCTCAATAAAATACTAATAAGCTGAATCCAACAGTACATCAAAAAGATCATTCACCACAACCAAGTGAGATTTATTTCTGAGTCGCAAGGATGGTTCAATATTTACAAATCAGTCAATGTAATACACCGCATTAAGAAAGGATAAAAACCATACGATCCTTTCAATAGATGCAGAATAAGCATAAGACAAAGCATAACATCTATTCATGATAGAAACCCTCAACAAACTAAGGTTAGAGGGAACAAACCTCAACATGATAAATACCATATGTCAAAAAAAATCACAGCTAATATATTCCTTAATGGGAAAAACTAAGAGCTTTTCCTCTCTGGTGAGGAATAAGGCGGGGATGTCCACTCTCACCACTATCATTTAACATAGCATGAGAAGTCCTAGTCTCAGCAATCAGACAACAAAAAAGAAGTAAAAGGCATCCAGATCAGCAAGGAAGAAATCAAACTTTCATGTATCATGTTGCAGAGGACATGATACTCTATATACGAAACCCAAAAGGCTCCACAAAATGTTGCCAGAACTGATACACAAATTCAGTAAAGTTGCAGGATATAGAAATCAACATACAGAAATCTTTGCACTTCTATACACTAATAATTAAGCAGCATAAAGAGAAATCAAGGAATCAGTTCCATTTACAATGACACCAAAAAACGTAAGATACCTAGGAATAAACCTAGCCAAAGGGGTAAAGGACTTGTACTCTGAAAACTATAGGACTCTTATTAAAGAGATTGAAGAGGACACAAAGAAATGGAAAAACATCCCATGCTCATGGATTGGAAGAATAAACATTCTTAAAATGTCTATGCCACACACAGCAGTCTACACATTTAATGCAATCCCTATAAAATACCAACAGCATTTTTCACAGAGCTAGGACAAAAAATTCTAAAATTTATATGGAACCACAAAAGACCCTGAATAGCCCAAATGATCTTGAAAAAGAAAAAGCAAAGCTGGAGGTATCACAGTTCTGGACGTCAAGTTATATTACAAACCTGTAATTATCAAGACAGTATGGTACTGGCACAAAAACAGTCACTTAGATCAATGGAACAGAATAGAAAACCCAGAAATGAACCAATAACAATATGGTCAGCTAATCTGACAAAGCAGGAAAAATATCCAATGGAAAAAAGACAGTCTCTTCAACAAATAGTGTTGGGAAAACTGTACAGCAACATGAAGAAGAATAAAACTGGAGCACTTCCTTATATCATACACAAAAATGTATTAAAAATGGATAAAAGACCTAAATAGAGATAGGAAACCATCAAAATCCTAGAGGAGAACACAGACAATTACCTCTTGGACATTGGCCACAGCCACTTCTTACTAGATACATCTCTGGAGGCAAGGGAAACAAAAGCAAAAATAAACTATTGAGACTTCATCAAAATAAAAAGTTTCTGCACAGTGAAGGAAACAATCAACAAAACTGAAAGAAAGGCCACCAACAGAAGGTGAGAAGATACTTGCAAATGACATATCTGATAAAGGGTTGAAATTCAAAATATATAAAGAAGTTATAAAAATCCACACCCAAAAAACAAATAATCCATTAAAAAATGGGCAGAAGACACGAATAGACATTTTTCCAAAGAAGACATCCAGATGGCCAACAGGCACATGAAAAGACGCTCAACATCACTCATCATCAGGGAAATACAAATCAAAACCACAATGAGATACCACCTCACACCTGTCAGAATGGCTAAAATCAACAACATAGGAAATACAGGTGTTGGTGAGGATGCAGAGAAAGGGGAACCCTCTTACACTGTTGTTGGGAATGCAAACTGGTAAAGCCACTCCGGAAAATAGTATGAAGTTTCCTCTAAAAGTTAAAAATAGAACTACCCTATGCCCCAGCAATTGCACTACTAGGTATTTACCCAAAGGTTACAAAAATACTAATTTGAAGGGATACATGCACCGCAATGTTTATAGCAGCATTATCTACAATAGCCAAATTATGGAAAGAGACCAAATGTCCATAGGCTGACGAATGGGTAAAGAAGACGTGGCATACATATATATACAATGGAATATTAGCCATTAAAAAGAATAAAATCTTGCCATTTGCAATGATGTGGGTGGAGCTAGAGTGTATTATGCTAGGTGAAATTAGTCAGAGAAAGAGAAACACCACATGATTTCACTCATAAGTGGAATTTAGGATACAAAACAAATGAGCATAGGGAAAAATGAGAGAGAGATGCAAACCAAGAAATCTAGCTATAGAGAACAAACTGATAATTTCCAGAGGGGAGGTCAGTGGGGGTGGGTTAAACAGGCAATGGGGATTAAGGAGAGCACTTGTGGTGAGCACCGGGTATTGTATGTAAGTGTCGAATCACTAAACCACACCTGAAACTAATATTACACTGTATGTTAACCAACTGGAATGTAAATAAAAACTTAAAAAAACAAACAAATAAATTTGGCTAAGGAAACATACAAATGTTTTACTTTTGAGATCGCTAATAACTTAAAATATTAGTTAAAAAAACAAACTGTTTTTCATCTCTATTGATTAAACACAAACTCTTCAGCTCTAGAGCAGATTAATGATTCAGAAGATACCAAATATTGAGTGGAAAAATGCTTCATATAATCTGCTGGTTAGAGAAAAAGCACTTGGCTCTCAAAAGCATAACAGATCCTTAATAATTCACTGGACCAAAGGGAAAAAAAAAAGGAACTTCTTTCAAATGTATACTCTCAGCATACATTTCAAATGGCATTTTTGAAGTTTGCTGTTTTATGAATAAAAGGTTCTCCTTCCCCTTCCTGCTTCATAGCAGAAAGTCTCCTCTCCCCAACCAGGGTATCACAACCCCCTGCTGCTGGAGTCTCCAAAAGCCCACCTCTTCCCTGTGGTCAGGAGACAGTTGTTGGTCACTGAGGCGTTTGAAAGAACTGAATGAGGTGGAAGCCAAGCTTTGGGTGGGAAGCCTCTCACCTTTCACTCTGTTCTTAAAAGCAAAAAAAAAAAAAAAAAAAAAAAGAGGTTAGAGTGGGAGAGAGCCAAAGCATAAGAGACTCTTAAAAACTGAGAACAAACTGAGGGTTGATGGGGGGTGGGAGGGAGGGGAGGGTTGGTGATGTGTATTGAGGAGGGCACCTTTTGGGATGAACACTGGGTGTTGTATGGAAACCAACTTGACAATAAATTTCATATATTGAAAAAAAAGCAGGTATTTAGAAATGACAAAGCTGCGTTTTGAGTTCTCCACAGTGGCGATTGTACAGCATAGAAACTCAAATGTATTGTTTTCGCAGTCAAGACAAGGAGATTTGATACAGGATTCCTTGTCACTGGAGGGCAGATGTATTTCTGGTGTGGCTATAGCAACTAGATATTGAATGTATCTACCCATATCAAACTTTGACAAATCTTCTGAATCATGCTTTCCTAAATTACTCTTGAATATAGTCAGTGTAAAACATATGATGCTCAATTATGATGAAATTTAAAAAAATTTAGGACATTTTGAATTACTAAAAAAAATTAACAAAGGCAATTAAAAGGAATTACTAACTACTTACTCTAGGTTAAAAAGATTCATTTAAATGTTTCAAGTAACTTTTTTCCTAAGCCTTCATTTTAGTATTATTTTCTGTGGAAAACTACTGTAACCAATGACTCTTCTCAAGCTTCTTCGCCTTTCTGACAGTTATCCTACCATCCTTTGGCATTATTGCAGTCAGGATGGATACAAAGAGCCATGGAGGAAAAAGAACAACAAATCTAAAGTAGGAGTTGAATCCCTAATGCAAAATAAAGATACTACTGGGACTTGATTCAAAACAAATATTGTTTAAAGTTTCCGCTGTGTTTTTTGCCTAAGTCTCCTCAGTTCTGTCAGCCAGTGGTTTCTCACTTACCTGTCAGAGCTGAGAAGTCCCTTCCTTTCCTGTCAGCGCAGGCAGGGACCAACAATACATCATCTGTCTTTGAAGTGGAACAAACATCCTTTTACTAACACAACCAATCCAAAATGAAAAAGAATATATTATCACAGACTGGTGGTTGTCAATAAAGATGTTTTCACAGCAACTAGTCGTTCAAACACAATAAACAGTTGCAGTATTCTGTTATCCAAGTGACAAATACCTTTCCCACTAAATTGTGTCCTCACAAAGTTAGGAGACTATTTTAGACTTTGAGTTCCTTCACCTTGAAGAGAATTCTAATTACAATGAAACCTCTTATTTGCATAATTCTTCATTCAATTTGTATTTGTTTCCTGAATTTTACCCTTTTCGAAAGCTGTATGACGCTAATGGTGAACACAACGGTTAAGAATTTTGTTGGTGAAGTCTTCACGTGCCTCAGTGGTTACACTGTGATGGTCACATCCCAAGAATGCATACGATGTTAATAGTTCATAGGGATTGTGAAAGCAAAATAATACAGCTAACACACTTACAACAGAGAGTGGCAGAATAAATTATAGCTGAATTGTTATCATAACTTGAAGGAGTGGTTTGTGTTACTTTGTTATAAATAATTGAAAAATATTTATTTGCTGGAAAACGAATCCTGAGTGTTCAAAGATTTCTGCATAGATAACTAGGTACTTAGTACTGCCTTTTGAGATACTATTCCTATGCTGCAATCTCCCAGACAATGGTCTTTATAAAAATGTGTTCAAATGGGAAAAATAAACTTCCAGAAATACTCCTCACTGAAGGTCCGGTTTACACGGAAGAAGAAGCTATGATCAACTGTCCTCTTGAGAGGGGATGTCCAGAAAGAGCAAATTCCTGACTGTCCTCTGCTTGCCTAATGCTTCAATACTGTTGACCTTAAAATAGGGCTACTGGGGTGCCTGGGTGGCTCAGTAGGTTGAGGGGCTGACTCTAGATTTTGACTCAGGTCATGATCTTACCATTCTTGAAATGGAGTTCCACGTCGGGCTCTGTGCTGACAGCACAAAGCCTGGTTGGGATTCACTCTCTCCCTGTCTCCCCCTCTCTCTCAAAATAAATAAATAAACTTAAAAAAAATAGGGCTAGCAAATTGACCTCCATTTTCACTAACCCAATCTTTACAATTCACTACAGATCCTAGACAAATAGTTAGAAATTATTTTAGCAGACTGCTTATTTTAAGTGCTACATATATAAAAATATTTCAACATCAGAGACTTCTTCTCCATGAGTAAATATTTTCAACCCCAAATCCAGTGTAAATGATCTCACGAAGAGTTATTTTTCCAATAATAGACATTATGATACAATCTTTTGCCCCCACTTTGCACTAGCCACTGCACTATATTTTACTATTGTTTACATCATTTGGGGCACAAAAGGCCTAAACAGTTAACCTCCTGAGACATGCCAGCCAAGGAGCGGCTAATGATGTTACATGTGAAGTGTCATGGCATTCTCATTTCTGTTCAGAAAAGAAAATCTGCTTTCAATTCAAACCCCAATAAAAAGCTCTTCTCCCAGACAAACTAGGCTAAATAACCCATCATGACAGCACAGAAGACCGTGGGCAAAGACCCAGAGGAAGCTGGCAAGAGAAAGGCAATGCTACCAGCAGAGAGAGACTGTAGGAGCTGTGGCATCATGCAAGCACAGAGAAAAGACATGTCCTGTCAGTAAAAGCTCTTAACTCTAGGCATTTTTTTTCCCACAAAACAGATTGAGAGTGAAGCAAAGCTTCCTTAGCAATACTCTGCTACCTTCTCAGCAGTTAGTAAATGGCAACTCACCGTGCAGGCAAAGGGGTAGGAAACTCAAGCCCTGAAAATAAATGGGATGCCTATAGAGAGCAAGTGTAATAGAATTTGGAGAGCATATGGAGGAAGAGGAGTCCGGTCTGTGTTGAACAGAGGTCCATAGATTAATTGGATACATCTAGCAAAATATTTTCCCTCATTCTTCCGTGAAGGAACACCAAAAACCAACGGCCAGTCCCTTATACTTGTATGTGTGCAAGGGTATTCAAAACAGAAGTATCATTCTCAAGCTATGGTGTGAGTTCAAGCATTTTCAAAAGATGATTTTGTTGTGTTCTTAGCCCTTTATCATAATCTTCCATTATCAGATTTATTTATAATGTATGCTTCCTGGTTGTCTCTCTCCTGTCCCGGAATGTAATTATAGACTGAGACAGGGGCCTTCTCTGTCTTGTTCTCTTTGATACCCTTAGAGTGAAGAAGAGTGCCTGGTGTAGGCACTCAATCAGTGTTTGTATTACTAAATGTACCAGCTGCTGTTTTAAGCCCTTTAATCCCCACATTAGCCATGATCCTGGGCTCAATTATATTTCCCATTTTACAGATGAGTGAATTAAGGAATAGAACAGTGAGGTGAGTTGCCCAAGTCTGGATGCAGGTAAGTGACAGAACCAGGATCTGACCCCAGGGAGTCAGTCCCTCCCACTCATATTCCAACTACTACCTCTAATAGGTATCTATTCACATGTATATATATTCACTGAATAAGTAAATGAAAATGTATTTTTGCCTGGGGGCCTAATATATTAAATTCTAACTACATCCTTTCTAATATAATTCAAACTTCTTCTGACCATAGACAAAGTAATTGCCCATATGGACATAATGATTATGCCATCCTACAACTTGCACTGCCTTGGTTTTCTTTGCAACCTCAATTATAGTGCTTTTTTATTATCATGGCTGTACAGAACTTTATGACTGGAAAAGTACCACATTCATAATGAGTTGTGCCTCATTTTGCTAGACATTCAGGCGTTCTCATGAATAATTATAATTTTTTTACGCAGCCAGATAGCACCCTGGTTTGTGATTCTACCTCGTTTGTGTTGTATCACCTTTTGCGACTAGTTCACTTCATGAGGTTTACTGACTTCATTCAGTCAGTTATTAGTTTGTTACAAACTAGAATTTGGGAGATATTTCAATGGACTGTGTAAAAACCAGAACTGAATATTTGAACTTAGGAGTACCTGAGAAAATCCATGGTGCTGGTGCATCCCGGACATAAATCGCACGAAGAGTGACATATTTTCCTTCCTTTGTCAAGTCATATACCCAAAGTTACACCATCACTAAAACTGTTTAAAAATTTGGTGGATGTTTCCACACATTTGCTGAACTACCAGTTGCCTACCAACCAGTTACAGTCCTAGTTTAAAATAATCTCTACATTATTTTTCCATGGAGGAGCAAGTAATTATGCAGCCAGACAATGCCAGAAGTTCCAGATAATACCACCTGTTCCTCAAAGACAGTCCCTTAAGGGACTGGACCGTCACAAGGCATTGTTGGGAAAACATTGAAGTAGACAGATTCTAAATACCTTTTCAGTGCTAAAAAGCTATGGTGGTCTGAGAAGCTTACAAACTGGGAACAGTAGGTAACATAGATTATGCTTAAACAATACCATACTTTACTTCATTAATAAAACACTTTAACAAATAAGTTGTTCATCGAATGCAAATAGGTTTTAGAGACAATTTCATGCTTTGGTGAATGGACTTGAGTACACGTTAGAAATATTTAATTCAACGGTCCTGTTCCTGTCTGATATGAGGAAATTATAAAATCTGTTAAGCTTCACAACTTAATTAGTATGTTCCAGACTCCATCACTCACTAGGTGGATGGCCTTTGTCAAAGTAGTCACCACTCTAAGCCATAGTGTCCTCAACTACACAATGGGAAAGAAAATCATAACTCATAGGCTGTTAATAACGATGCCTGTGCCCTGCCTGATACATAGTAAGTGCTCATTAAGTGTTCATTAATAGAAGTACAAACAGTGGTACTTCAGAATAAAATAAACTTAAGTCAAGAGTCTGATGGTCTGAACTGACCAAGAACCTCTGAGGTAGATAAAACTAAATGCATTTTTGCTGTTGTTGTTTAAACAGATTTGAATGAAGAAAAAGAAAAGAAGCAGTTCTTCTCAAAAGAAAGCCAAGTTTGTCAGTGAGCAAAGCTTAGGGACAGCTGAGTAGAAGAGTCGTCAGCCATTAACTTCCTCATTATGTGGGAGAAACACCAAGAGCCCGTCCAGAATTGGGGAGCAGAAGGGCGCAGTGGAGAGAACAGAGAAGAGACAAATAAGGGGCTGTCACCATTCACCACCTCTGCCCGAATACTTTTGAAATATAAAGTTGTAGGAACAAAGAGGAAAAAGTCACCATTTTATTCCTCTCTTGAGATTCATCCAGAGGAAAACATGCAGACTGCAGTAATCCCCAGGTTGGGCTCACTCAGGCAAGTTTCCCAAGGCAAGTTTCACTTAGTTCTAAGGCTCTTGAGAAATAACGCTGCAATTCCTGCTGCTACAAATAAAACAAGAGGCAACAGCAGCTAAAGCCCTGGAGACTCCAACAGTGAACCTGTGGGTGGCTTCTGAGAGTGTTCCATGTAAAGCTGGAAGACTTTAGAGAATTCAAAATTGAGCAAATACTGGGAAAGCATGAACTGGGTTAGGTACCACTTGTTCCTAGATTTTATGTTTGCCCAGCCCTCAAATGAGATTTTCTTTCATATTAGTAACGAGAATAATGAACATAATCTGTTTTGTGCATCTTCTACATTCCAGGCGTAGTGTTAACCACTTTATTACATTTTATGTTATTTAACACTCTCAACCTGATTGGATAGCTAGAATTATTAGCTCCATTTTACAGGCCAAGAAACCAAAGCTTAGAGAGATTAATCAACTTGCCCAAATTCACACAGCTGGTGACCGGGACAAATGGGATTTGCACCTATTTGATGCCAAGTGAGGAGTGTCCTTTTATATTTTGCAATAACTTTTCATTTCATTTTGTTTTACAATCCTTGAAATGTATGTTCATTGTGAGAAACACAGCAGGAAACACAGATAAACAAAATAAATATATCTTTAAAGAATTTAATTTGCTTAAGAAATGCTATTTATTTCAAAATCCTTCTCAGCAGTTTGTCACACTTCTCTTCCTATGGAGGGCTAACTTCTCGAGGACTTTCTCTTGTCCCTCCACTGTTCCTTGGACAGTTCTTGGTGCATAGTGGGACTTAAATGCGTGTGGACCAAATACACGCAAGAGGAACAAAGCTGTTAGGGCTACCGTGCATGCCAGCATGGTAACATCTCATGGTGGCACTTCCTAACTGCAGTCCCAGAGTTATTCCTGGAGTTCGGTGGTCATCTTGCCCAGGCAGCCCAATTTTCTGATACTAAACATTGTGACATTATAACAGCATCCCAGGTGCTGTTGGAAAATTTGGTTAAGGGTGAATATCACGGAACTGCTCACTCCATTTTTTCCTATTCTGAAAACATCTTTGAGCTTACTCATAAGCTTACTCATTTAGGAGTTAGTTACCCATAACTTACTCATAAATAAGAAAAAAAAATCCTCTTCAATTTCTTTCTTTTTTTGAATAATGTACTTGGTTTGTGAGGGAAAAGTCTCAGTGAAGGAAAGAACTAAGAGAATATGGTTGATAAGGAATAAAATATATCAGACTTAGATAGTTTAGTCTAGGGAATTTTAGTCTTTGGGTGTATCTTTATTTTAAAACATAATTAGAAAGAACTAAGAGAATATGGTTGATAAGGAATAAAATATATCAGACTTAGATAGTTTAGTCTAGGGAATTTTACTCTTTGGGTGTATCCTTATTTTAAAACATAATTAGAGGGGCACCTGAGTGGCTCAATAGGTTAGCTTCCTGACTCTTGATTTCAGCTCAGGTCACGATCTCCCGGTTCATTGGTTTAAGCCCTGTGTCAGGTTCTGCACTGATAATGCAGAGCCTCCTTGGGATCTCTTTCTCTCCATCTCTCTCTCTGCCCCTCTGCCACTTGTGTGCGTGTGGACTCTCTCTCAAAATGAATTTAAAAAATAAACACAAAAAATTAGAAAGGAGCAACAAGAAAGCATGAAAGTATCCAAATAAGATTCCTGATTGGCTGCTTCTTTTGTTTGATTGATATATACATATACGTGTATGTATATGTATACGTGTATGTGTATATGTATATATACATATACACTAGTTTTTTAAATGTTTACTTATTTTATTTTTTTTATTTTTTAAATTTTTTTTAACGTCTATTTATTTTTGAGACAGAGACAGAGCATGAACGGGGGAGGGGCAGAGAGAGAGGGAGACACAGAATCGGAAGCAGGCTCCAGGCTCTGAGCCATCAGCCCAGAGCCCGACGCGGGGCTCGAACTCACCGACCGTGAGATCGTGACCTGAGCCGAAGTCGGACGCTTAACCGACTGAGCCACCCAGGCGCCCCTAAATGTTTATTTATTTTAGAGAGAGAAAGAGCGCAAGTCAGGGAGGAGCAGAGGGGAGGAAGGAGACACAGAATCCGAAGCAGGCTCCAGGCTCTGAGCTGTCAGCACAGAGCCTGATGCAGGCTCAAATCCATGAGCTACGAGATCAGGACCTGAGCCAAAGTCGGATGCTTAACCAACTGAGCCACCCAGGCGCCCCTTGTTTGATATATTTTTATCATGCATTTGATTTATAATATTGATTTATCAAGCATAAGGAATTTTTAATCATAAAAATTACATAACATCCCTTCCAATATTGATCTTGTTTTTTTTTTTTTTTCCTCTACATGTATGGTAGAGCTTTATTCCTTTGTATGCCCAGATAGGATCTTTGTCCTAAAGAGCTGCTCCTCTCACATTCCAAGTACAATCCCAATGAGGCCTGCCGATCACACTGTGCCACCCCCAGGATAGGGCATGGCGCCAGGCTGGGGTCAATCGCATCCTCAGCCTTTTGAGTCACAGAAATTAGTCTAGGGATACATGTGGGACTCAGGCCAATTGGAGTACTCTCATGGAATTTTTCTAACTAGAGGCAGGAAATAGCTCTGTTCCTTGCTGGTTACAAGACTATGAGAATACAAGGCCAGAGCTATCTGCTACTAGTTTCTGCCTCATAGAGACCATGGGCTTAAGATGACGAAGGCAGCAACCAGAATTAAGCAGAAGTATGTATGTGTGCGTATGTGTATGCATGTGTGTGGCATCAGTGTGTGTACGGGTGTGTGAGAGAAAGTCAGACAGAGAGACAGACAGAGATGGAGAGAAACCCACAGTCTCTGAGGCCAAATTTACTGTCTAAGGTTTGATATTAGGAGCAAACAAACTGCCCATTCGCAGAACTAGTTCGCACTGAATCTTTGTCATCTAAAAGAGTCCTAAGAGCCAACACTGAACACACAACATCTGCAAGACATCTATTTTCTAGCTTCTAGTTCCCTTGATATCTGTTCTGAAAGAAGATTTATATAGGGAATTCTGAAGTCTCTTTGGCAACTGCATAAAAATTATATTATTCAACAGTGTGTTACCTGTCTTTTTGGGTCCAGGCACTGTGCTAAGCACTGGATGACTGGGGCAAGAAAGTGTGTTATCTTCACAGCAGAGGCATCCATAGAAGTCAATTAGTGCAGAAGGACTTCATCAGACACCTGTAGAAAGTACGGGAATGCAAAGGAGCAAGTGAAATGCTCCAAAGTAAAGTTCAATCTTGAACTTTCAGTATATCCTGAAGAATGGCAGGATTTTGTCAAGCAGAGAACAGAAAAGGGCACTATGGACAGGGAAAATAGCACGTTGCAAGGTCATGGACATGAAAAAACACAAGCCTGGTTTGGAGAATAATAAAACTGTTGATATGATCACAGCATAGTGTTGGGGAGCTGGGTAACAACTGAGGGATTAGGCTATGCAATTAAGCAGAACTCTGATTCTCAGAGCCTTAAAACGCTATGCTAAGGACTTAGGACTTCATCCTATAGGCTATGAGAAGCCATTTGGAGTGCTCAAGCACAAGAGTGACATGATCAGATTTGTATATACATGTATGTAATGAGCACCCGTGTACCCATCATCCACTCAATAGTTATCATTCTCTTGTGTGGTGAGAGGTTGAGCAACTGTTCATACAGTTAAGAGAAGTTTGCATTTCTTTTTCTATGAATTTTCTGAGGATCAGTTCTTGGCCCTTTTTATCTTAATTTTTATAAGCTCTTTATTCATTAGGGAGGCATTAGTATACCTTTTATAGTATATTTTATATACTATAGCATTAGTATACCTTTTATAGTATATTTTACAAAAAAATTTTTTTTCTCAGGCCATCATTTGTAGTTTTTACTTTCCTTATAGTTTATATTTACTGTGAAACATTTTTAATTTTTATATAATGCAATTTATCAGTCTTTTCTCTCATTGCTTCTAGAATTCTTATTTAGGAATTCACAAGTGCTTTTTCAAATACATCCATCTTTCTTTTCTTACCCTTGATTTACATATCTGATCTGTTGGGACTTTATCCTGGCTTATGGTGTAAGAGATGGATCCAATTTAATGTTTCTCCATATGGCTACCCAATAATCGCAACAACAACAACATATTTAAAAGTTCATTTTTTACCCAGTGATTTGAGATGCTACCTATACTGTATACTAAATGTCCCTATACAATTGCCTCTATTTCTGGGTTTTCTATTTTTTCCATTAGTCCATCTGCCTATTCATGTGCTAATATAAATTGTTTGAATTATAAAGTCTTTATAGTATTTTTAAAAAATCTGACATGGCTTTTCCTCCTGTCCCTTAAGAAGAACTGACAACTTTATGATATTGGCCTCTCTCTTTCTCTCACAGAATTGATACGTATTTCTATTCATTAGGATCTAGTTCTTTCAAAAGCAATTAGTTTTGTTTCTTTATAAGTTTTGAACATTTATTGTTAAGTGTCTGTCAAAGTATTTTCTTCTCTTACCTCTATTTTCTGTAATAAATGTGGCCCTGTCTTCAATTATACGTTCTGTTTTTGTTTATACATATGTGTATATATGTACCTATATATGTGTACATGTGTATGTATATGTGCAGATATATATGGGTATATATGTGCCTATGGATGTATATATATGTACATATAAATGCTATTGATATTTATATTCTCATTTTATAATTGATTACTTTACAAAATTCTCTTATTGATTACTGCATTTTTCCATGGATTCTTTTGCATTTCCAGATATATAATTACCTCTTCTCTTAATAAATATAGTTTTACCTCTTCATTTCCTGTTCACCTTCCAGTAATTGCTTTCTCATATCTAATTGCGCTGGTTAGTATCTGCAACATAATGCTAAATTTTATGGATATACTAGGTACCTTTGTTTTTCACTTTAGAGAAAAAACACTACAACATTAAATGTTAAACATTAAACATTGACTTATGGTTTCCCCAGCTTTGGGTATGAAATAAGTGCATTGTAAAATGCTAAGAAAGTTTATGGAGTATTTTTCAATGAATGGGTATTGCAATTTCCTTAGTCCATTTACTGCATGTGTAGAGACAATCACATGATTTTGCTTCTTAGTTTATTAATATAATGCATTATAACGATGGATTAACTAATATTGGACAATCCTTACAGTCTTGAAATAAAACCAACTGGGTCATACCCATTTTTTTAAAATTGTGCCATTGGATTATCCAGGCTAATATTTTAAGATTTAGATTTGTGTTTTAAAGAAAAAATTCTGGCAAATTCTGACAGCTATTGCAGAAGGAGGAAAGGTTGGAGGATATTTGTAAAAATCTAGGTGAGGAATTACTGATAAACAAAAATAAGAGTTACTTATAGTTTCTCTGTTTCATATCAGCCTTCCCTTGTACTCTATACTATCTGTCTTGTTCATGGGCACATCTTTAGATCCCATTATAGTTGACAATGTATTTCCTGAATGAGTGAAAGAATTTTGAAAACAAATAAATGAATAGAAATTAACCAGAAGGAATAAACCCAGGTAGAGTCAACAGGATACAGGGACTGAATAAATGTGAGAGATTAGAGAGACAAAATTAGGTAACATTGTTACTATTAAATTAGGTAGGGAATTTAAGAAAGAGAACTGATTTCAAGGATGAGTAAGGTATTGATTTGTAAGATTTGGGTAATCATCTTAAGGTTTCTGTAAGATGGAGACATCCGGTGGCTCTATTTTCTAAGAAAAAGCCCTAGATGAAATGTTTATTAGGTCCTTACTTATTGCCAAATGTTGTGCTAGGTGCATTACAAGCATTGCTTCATTCTAACCTAACAACAAGATATTAGGATTATTATCATCTTCAAATTCCAGTATAGAAAACTAAGACAGTGAAGTTGGATAACTTATAAAGATCACCTAAACATTAAATGGTCCAACCAGCATTTCAACCCAGACAGCCTAATGCCAGAGCTTGACTATGCCCCCTATGTGATGCTGACTCCTAAGATTTGGAGAGCAACCGGTGTATTCATTGTAGTTGAAACATGGGGAAAAGTTCAAGAGTGTGTAGAACAATAGTGAAAAGTGATAAGAAAAAGCTGAGAGCAAAAGAATTAAAAAGCAGTCAGAAGAGGAACCCAGGGAAGAGACTAAGCAGAGGCAGGCAGAGAGAGGAGGAAAAGCAAGGAGAGAGCAGGTCATGGATACAGGGAGGAGAGAATCTCAGGAGTGTTAGAGAATTCCAGTAGGGAATTTGGTTTATTTGCTGACCTTTATTCTTTATTTTTAAATTTCAAAATTTCCCCTCCTGTTAATCAATTTCTATTCTAACCACTACCACCTCCCCCCCCAAAAAAAAACAATAAAAAAGATATCTGGGGGTGCCTGGGTGGCTCAGTTCGTTAAGCATCTGACTTCAGCTCAGGTCATAATCTCACAGTTCGTGAGTTTGAACCCCATATTGGGTTCTGTGCTGACAGTGTGGAGTTCTCTTGGGATTATCTCTCTCCCTCTTTCTGTGCTCCTCCCCCACTAATGCTCTTTCTCTAGAATAAACATTAAAAAAAGATATCTGGTGTGAAATATTGCAGGATATCCACAGCTATCTTAATGAAATGAAATATTCACAATATTATCAAGCAGAAAAGGAATCCCTTTATCATGAGGTGAGGTCAGTATGTTAACTTAGTAAAATCATAAACTTACAAAAATTCACATTATAAACCTGTATCGCTTAAATATATTTCAAGTCCTCAGTCAGAACACAAGTAGCATGCAACTCCACAAAAGGAATTTAATTAGAATTACGATCTCTAGCAGATTCTGAAATTCAATTTTTATACTGAGAGACAACATCAAACACTTCTGTATATGTTATTCTACAAGCACAGGTTTCTTCCTTCTTTACTGCACCCTTTCAAATAAAACATCCTATAAAAAATAAATAGCATAGTGATCAAATGAACAAACCCTGTATCAAAGGTTTTCTTAATGTGATACAATTAGTTTAACGCAGCAATAAATACATTAGCTTTGCTTTGTGATCTTTATGTCATGTCCTTCTTTGTAAGACACAAGATACAAGATCAATGAGGTTATCCATTTGGCCTTGCTTGAAAACATTCCAGTGCATTGCCATTCATCTTCATAGTCATCTAAATGCAATTTGTTACCCAGGTTTGTGATTCGACTTTATATTTTATGGAGTTGATAAGATTCCAAAATTGCTTTCAGAATCATCCATCTTGTACACATTTCCCCCATTATCCAAAAGTAAACCATTCCTATGAAAATTTTCATAAGCTGAAATGGTATAAAATGAAGAGTACGGTAACATGTTTTTTTCCCCTAAAATTGAAAATCTTCTTTGGATTCCTTTCAGTTAGCAATAACAGGTACTAATGTAAGCAAAGCAGTATAACAGGAACTTGCGAAAAGCAGGGGATACCTGGAGAGGGAAAAGCTTTCTCCTTATCTGTGCAAGGAAAACTGTCATACAAATCAGACCCCCATAATGAGTTCTTTAAGAGCAGAGAGGATGGATCAATAGAGTTTTATGTTTCTGCAAGTCATAATTCTGAATGATCTTATAACCAGTGTCATGAAAGGACTTGCTGCCTATGGTAACATCTGCCATCTAGTGGCTGACTTAAGCTATTATATAACGAACTAGAAAATTTATTTTTATGGAAATAATAATACTGAGTAGGTAAAATTTTGGTCATTGTATTCAATCCACTTTTTTATATTGCTAACAAAGTAGGGCACATATAGATATTTATTTAAAAAGCTATTTTTAGTGCCAAATTTGATCTAATAATAGTTCACTCCCTTTCATGTAGGCATCTTCAAAGTAAAGGGGAAAAATAAAAACAGGAGAAAAAAGATATGACAATATTCAGTAGAAGATATGAAAAGTATATAATTTAATTATATTTCTAATTATTTAGAATAAGACAAATAAGTTCTAGGGTGATTCTATTTTATCTCTGAGCAAATGTTAACTTATTGCTGAAATACAATTAGAATAAATAGAACTAATATATTTAAACGGAAACATCACAGATAAAAATGAGTATATAAACCTCCCTGTCTATTTTTCCTATTGTTAAACTATTATATACATACACTTCATCATCTGAACTGGCAGAATTCACTTTAATTCGATAGTCTCCATGCCAAAGGCCACGATCAAACTTCTGTCCTTACCTTACTCAATTCCCAGTGGCACAGGACACAGTTGACAGACCCCTCCCTCCTTTTGGAAGCACTTTCTTCACTTGGTTTCCAGGGCCATCTTCTTTGACAGCCAGCTACATAATTTGTGGGTCCAAAGAAAGACGAAATTGTGGGCTCCCTTGTTAAAAAAGGGCAAAAAGTGTCTATAGGGTACTAAATCATAAAGCTTTTTTTTCTTTCCTCCACTGTCTGTCTCTCAGCTTGTCATGGTATTTTTCTATTTGCTTTCAATGTTGTTCATAAGTAAAGAAAAACTTTAAACTTAGAATTATCAGCATGAATTTTACCATTCATCTGAATATTCTGCAATGCCAGATTTAAGTGAAAATATAAGAACATTTAACTCATACGAATTACACACAAGCTCATACATGTGTACATATTTCACTCTTCCCAGAACAGGAAACGCAGTGCACAAAACTAACACAACTATTTATTTTGCTTTTTGATCTACACATAGTCTATCAATATTCTCTACCTCTGGCTTATAGATAGGAAGGACTGAAAGGATACAGATTGCTCTATCTTTCCCTTTCCTTCTTATTATCTTCAATGTGGGTGGCTACTAGGGAAGTAACATAAGTAAAACAGGATATGATAGGGTTCCTTGGTTATTCATGATTCTTAGGTCACTATTACCTTCTTCCTGCTCTAAAAGCATATTCTGGTTTGAAAGAAAGCATGGCATCTTAAGACTATCAGCAGCAACACCACCACTGGTTCTGTTGCAGGTATAATATGTTTACTTATACTTGAGTTTTCCTTGAACACCCAAGCTGTAGGTCCATTGGAATACTGTGCCCATGCAGCATCATCAATGTGAATGGGGTGTCCGGGAATGATGGACATATATATTGCACTATCTTCTCTCCTCAACTTGCATACTCTATTGTCTCATCAGACTCGCTTTATAAAACACAAGCTCAAAGATAAAATTATGAAGAATTGGTGGCAACTGAGCAGCCAAGCATGGACCCTTCTTTGGCTACACAGGTCACATACCCATGACGCCCGATCTGCTTCCTGGGTTTCCTGCTACATTACTGGCTGCACCTTCTCAATCTTCCTCATTGGTTCTGGATAGTGTATGAGTTGGGTCACCCTTACACCTTCTTCTTTCATTCATTTCTTCCTTAGATGATATTGCCCAGTCCCTGGGCTTTAAATATCATCTAGATGTAGATTACTCCCAAATTTGTACTTCCAGCCCTGATCTGTCCTCTGAGCTCCAGGCATACCTAATGACACTGCTCGCCTGGCCTTTCTACATTGATGTAGAAAAGAGGAGTCTGCTTCGATTATTCCTCGACCCCCCCTAAATCTAAAGCAAACAGAAACCCTGTCAGCTTCACCTTTACAATATATCTCCAATTCAACCACTTCTCTCTACCTATGTGGGGAGAAATCTAAGACACTACTACTAATTTCCTGTAATGGCCTCCTAACCAAACTCCCTTTTTTCCATTTGTTTCTCTATGGTTCTTTCTCCATACCACAGTTGGAATGATCTTTCTAATGATGGAATCATTACACAAATTTTTGCTGCCTAAATGGATTCTTAGCACATTTTGAATAAAATCCAAACTCATCAAATTATCTGGGATGCCTATCCTCCTGACCTATGGCCCTACAACATTCAGTCTGGTATTCTGCATTCCAACAAGCTTTGGCTTTTTCTTTGTGGAAAACTTCCCAAACTCAGTCTTATCTTAGTCTCTGTACTTGCTGTTACCCCTGTCTGGGATACCTCTTCCCTTACTCAAACTTTACATTGTTCACTTTTTCAGGATGCAGCCAGAGCAAAGGCCCCAAGGCCAGATTATGTCTGGCACGTCAAAGAACAACAAACAGGTTAGTGGAGTGGGGACAGAGTGAGCTACGGGAGGACTAGGGATGGGTTCAGAGAAGTAATGGCACCAGATCCTCTAGGGATACTTTATGAAGGCATTAGTTTTACTCTGAGTGAAATAGGGAGACCTGGGGGTTTGAGCAGAGCAATAACACAGATGATCCACACTGTAAAAGAATCACTCTAGTGGCTGTGTTGAGAGTAGACTGTAATGGGAAAGGTTGGGATCAGGAAAACAGGAAAATATTGTGTATTCCAGGTAAGTGGGTAGCTTAGACCAGTGTGGTAGCTATGGAAGTGGTAAGAAGTGGCTGGAGTCTGGATATATTTTGAAATATAACCATCAGGAATTATGTATTGGAGGGAGAGGGGGCAACGAGGACTCCATAGTTTTTATCCCCAATAACTATTAAGATGAACCTTTCATCAACAGCAACTGGGAAGGCTATAAGTTGACCAATTTTGAAGGAGAAAGGTCAAGAAATGTTCTGATATATTGTATTTAAAAGGAATTCAGACATCCAAAAGGAGACATCAAGTAAGCAACTAGATAAACATGCTTGGCGCTTGGGAAAGAGTTGGAACAGAGATATAATTATGTAACTCTTCAGCATAGAGAGTAGTGAAAGATGAGACTTGATAATTTTAAGGGTAGAAAGAAATCAAAGATTTCTTTGGAGCACTTGAACATTAAAAGAGTAGAGAAGAAACCAAAAAAGGAGACAGAAAGAGCGGGGGAAAAGTAACAAGCAACCCAGAAGAGAATGATGGTCTAGTAATGGTACTCAAGTATGCCCAAGTCCCGTGAAGTAAGGGTGGTTCAACATAAGGAAATCTGTTAATATAATCATATTAGCAGGGTGCCTGGGTGGCTCAGTCGGTTAAGCGTCTGATTTCGGCTCAGATCATGATCGACTCAGGTTATGATCTCATAGTTCGTGGGTTCAAACCCATGTAGGGCTCTGTGCTGATAGCGCGGAGCCTGGAGCCTGCTTCAGATTCTGTCTCCCTCTCTCTCTGCCCTTCCCCTGCTCATGCTTAGTCTCTCTCTCTCTCTCTCTTTCTCTCTCTCAAAAATAAATATGCTTTGAAAAATTTTTTAAGTAAAAAATATATGATGTTAACATAATTATTTTGATATAATTAATAAAATACTAGTAAATTTAAAAAAGTTTCTCATTTTTTTCCATTCTCTATTCAAATTTTATCTTCTCAGAGAGGAGTACCCTGGCTACCCTACCTAAAATAGCATCCTTCCCCTGCTCCCCAACTGTGCAAACACTGTACTATTGCCCTGCTTTATGTTTCTCAGAACACCTGCTTGTAATTGCACTCCTTACTCATTTGTTACTTGTTGCTGTCTGTCTCACCACTAGAACATAAACTCGAGCCTGGGTGGCTCAGTCAGTTGAATGTCCAAATTTGGCTCAAGCCATGATCTATCAGTTCATGAGGTCAAACCCCACATCAGGCTCTCTGCTGTCAGCGCAGAGCCTGCTTCAGATCCTGTGTTCAGATCCTCACCCCCTCTGCTGCCCCCTCCCCCCACTCTCTCTCTCAAAAATAAAATAAACATTAAAAAAATAGTATAAACTCTATAAGCACAGGAGCTTTGTCCATCAACTGCTGTGTCTCCAAGGCTTGAAACATTGCCTGGAACATAGAAGGTGCTGAATATCTGTGCAATGAATAAAGGGATGCTTTATCTTCATATTCCTGGAAACTAGCACAGTGCCATATTTTGTACAATATAACTGCTCAATAAATATTGTGGGAGGAAGGAAGAAAGACATTGGAAGGAAGAATCATTATTTCCAAGTTTATTGGTTTATTAGTTCTATACAAAATAATAATGTATTTAATTCTATGTGATTAGTATCTAAAATATTATTTTAAAGTTAGATAAATTCTGCCAACATACTTACATTTATATTTTAAAATATATTACTTGTTATTTAATTAATATGGCTAGAAACTGTTTTTATTGGGTCATGAAAGAGATTAAGGCTTAAATTGCAAGAATTTTTAAATCTTCTTTGTTCTTTTACTTTCAACTCTGATTTACCCTGCTAAAAAGGTACATAGACAAAATATTTAATTCTTTTCAGTTGTTATAATCTCTCAGGCAAAAGTCAAATTCAATTATGCTTTGTCAACAGATGACTGATTGCCCAATGAACATCTAAATGACATTTCATTGCCTTTGTTGATAAATATGACATCGTACTTTTATCTATCATGCATGAAAAGTGATAAAATATAATTGCTATAACTTTTGGAAAACAAGCACTTAGATCTCTTTAAGTGCAACAAAAGCAATGTTACATCTCAATAAGACTAGCCCTATTCTAATAGATGCTCAGTAAATATATATGCTTAGTAAATTTTTAGATCTTTTATATTTGTAATTCAGAATACACACACTAATGAAGTAGCTGTTTTATTATGAATAAATTCACAGAGCCGGAAAGTAGATATAAGAACTCAAGGTAGATGAGTAACTTGGGAGATAGAGCTAAATGAGCATAGCTAAAGCAATACTCATTTTACCTGTTTGCAATGTCTTTCTGAATCAGCGGTACATATTGAATTATACACCTTCAGAAATGGTCACTTCTCTTTGAGTTAGGTTCAATAAATACTTATTAAACAGTTCACATCTGTACCAAGAACTATGCTAAGATTTAGGAATATAAGATGTATTTCTTGCTTTCTGAGTCTCCCAGTCGAGTGGGGAAATGAACAAATATATTCTTATTTCAAAAAAAATTACAATACCAAGATAGAACAAACATAGGCACAAAATTATAAGGGAGCAATGCGGACTAAAGTATCTTGAAAGACAAATAGGATAGAATTAGACAAAGCATTAAGGTCTGTGGAGAGTGCTACAAAAAGGGGAAACAATGAAACAAGACACCTGTGCCTTGGAAATATTCAAAGTGTTCAAAATAGGCAAGCGTGATAGTTAGGTATGTCACTGGGGGTGGGAGAGGAATAGGGGTAGCGTAAGAGATGAGGTTTTGAAGTAGACATTAGTCAAATCATGGAGATCTCTGGGTACCACACTAAAAGATCTTAGACATCAACCTATAAGCAATGGACAGCCACGAAAGGGTTTCAGGCAAGGAATAACATATAGGGCTGTGCTCTTCATACTTAAAAGCTTATACAAATTAGTTGGAGCTTAATGTTCTTAACTTTGAATTCTGATTCAGTATGCCTGGTGAGGACATGCATTTCTAAGTTCTCAGGTGATATGCTGGCTGCTTACTGGTCTGGCTCTCTGATCACACTTTGCAGAGCAGTATTTTAGGAAGCTTTTCTTTGGGAGGATCCCACAGGGACAAACATCACGTCAAGATACCCAGGAGACTACTACAGCAGTTTAGATGAGGGGTGATGAGGGCCTAGGCCAAAGAAATGGCAGTCACTAGAGATATTTTGAGGGCAAAAGTGGTATGGGTTGTTTCTCAAGTTTATGCTTGATGACGAAGGATATAGAAATAAAAGTATATTGGGCGGACTGGGAGATGCTGGTGGGGTTTGACCCAATAACCCTGAATTCTAGATAGCAATTTAATGTGTATTGTGCACGTATCGCTTTAGTTATATTTCACAGTTAGAGATCCAGACTGGGAATCACCAGCTGGTAGTTACGATAAAAGGAGTAGATGAGAGAGCTTCGACAGAGACTATAGAAAGGTAAGAGAAGAGAATAAACGACCGTCTCGGGAGAAAAATGACAACGTAAGACAGGCACGAGGTAAAAAGATAAAATACAAAAGAGTAGGAAGAAATTAGGGAGGCAAGGGAGAATCAGCAGACTGGAGGATGACAGAAAACATTTCCTTGTACATCTCTTCACTGCTTGGGAATTGTTGGTTTTGAAAATGCTGACACTTCATATTTATAACATGCTACATATCCGTTTATGTTTTAAAATGCTGATGTTACACTTTGATAGTGATTCCCAACTTCACACTGCTGAATCTACACACCGATGGGAGTAAAGAGCTGTTCAAAGAAGATTATACTAAGCCACTTTCTCAGTTCTCACTGACTGAAATGTAACAATGTTCCTTCTTTTGCCCTGAGTGGGTGGGGACGGCATCTAACTGCCTCCCACCCCCACCCACTAACCATAGGCAAGCGTTCACAACACAGTGAGAAGTAATTTCCAATTAACTTGGACCCTTAGGACATTGGAGGTGGTGAGACTAAAGAAGATATAGTTTTCTTTAGATTCAAGAAGGAATCTAAAATTTCATTAAATTATTTTTAACTATTGTATTTTAGTTTCACGTGATAGCTGTTTAAAGAAGAAAGGAAGAGTTAAAGAGCGGAAACATAGGAGAAAGAATCATGGATGATAGGAAGGAAAAATGAGATAAATCAAGCAAAGGAACCAGAGGAAAACATGGAAACAGGCAAAAATAAAGATCTTCACAAGAGGAATAAATTTGTGTTTCCCTGGAGAGCTACATATTATATAGAGAGGTACAGTCAAGCTTTTCCTATCAAGGGTCAGACAGTCAATATTTTTGTTTTCCCTCTCTCACAACTACTTAATTATGTCATTGTAGCACAAAAGCGCTCACAGACGTTAGGTAAAAAATGCACATGGCTGTGTTTCAGTAAAACCTTACAAAAATCAGGCAGCCACCTGGATTGGCCCACTGGCCTCTTTTGTTGACCCCTCCATTCGAGGAAGGGTCAACAAAT
Organism: Lynx rufus; assembly: GCF_022079265.1. Classification (NCBI taxonomy): domain Eukaryota; kingdom Metazoa; phylum Chordata; class Mammalia; order Carnivora; family Felidae; genus Lynx; species Lynx rufus. The sequence goes on from NW_025814867.1 coordinate 60,919,454, forward strand.
GACAAAAAAACTCCTGTAAGAGCCACATATATCTCTGCTATTTACCCTTCTTTGTTGCTGTCAGGTGTGTGTGTGTGTGTGTGTGTGTGTGTATGTGTGTGTGTGTGTGTGTGTGTGTGTGTGTGTTTATTTTATAACCCTTTAAGAATATAAAAGCCATTTTTAGCTACAGGCTCTATAAAAAGTAACTATGGGCCAGATTTGGCCAGTGGGCAGTAGTTAGCCTGGCCTGTCTAGAGCACACCTTTCTGTGTTATCTGATTCTAATAAGATGCAGGGTATTTTGCAACTCTGTAAATTGTAAGTAACTCACACAAAACAGAATAATTTTTGTCTGTAGAATGACATGCAAATTCTTTTCCATAGAGGTCCAATTGATTTCCCTTACTTACTGTGGAAGAAGCTAGTTTTGCCTCTATTTGCATGTTCATTTAAAATTCCCAATTATAAATATATCATTTTCCCTTTTAACTGATTATAGCATCTTGCCAATTTCATCATTGATGAGTTAAAAATACTTGACATATATTCCTTTTAAAATCTATATGAGAATCATGACTTTGCTTTTTTTTTTTTTAATTATCCTTTGAACACTGGTATGATCCTTATTTTCCACAATACCTACCAGGCTTCCCCTAGAGACCTTAACAATGGAGTGGATTCTCCCAGCTACATTCAGTCTAATCTTTTATAGTCCCATCCATTCCCTGACACCTTCCTCCCTGATTAACAGCTGGCCACTCTTTCACAACCCTTCTTGATCCAAATTATTTGTCTGAAAAACCACCTCTCTCTAATCTTCCTTTTCATGTGGTTTTTTGTTTCATACACATGCATAATCTTACTCATAAATTTTAACTTTGGGAAGAAAAGATTATTGAGACAATTTTCAAAAATCATGGCAATGAAATCAATTGAAACTAAGAGCCCACTTTGACCTAAGAAGTGAATAATCCACCTCCTGTGTCACTGTAATGATTTAAATGTCCATTTGCTCATGGGCTATTACTCAAAAATGAAAAGGAACAAGTCCTGCTCATGTAGAAATATCAGTAAACCTCAAGTGCATTATAATGAAAGAAAGAATCCGAATTCAAAGGGCTACATGCTGTATGATTAGTTTTCATGGCATTCCAGAAAATGGAAAACTATAGGGACAGAAGACAAATTAGTGGTTGCCAGCAATGAATGTGGGGGAAGAGATCAACTAGAATGGTAGACAAAGGAAATTTTGGGACTAATAGAACTGCTTTCTTCTTAAGTATGGTAGTGATTACATGAGCGTATATATTTTTCAAAGTTCATAGAGCCAAACAGCCAAAATATATGAAATTATTAAATTTTTTTTTCAACGTTTATTTATTTTTGGGACAGAGAGAGACAGAGCATGAACAGGGGAGGGGCAGAGAGAGAGGGAGACACAGAATCGGAAACAGGCTCCAGGCTCTGAGCCATCAGCCCAGAGCCCGACGCGGGCTCGAACTCACGGACCGCGAGATCGTGACCTGGCTGAAGTCGGACGCTTAACCGACTGCGCCACCCAGGCGCCCCTGAAATTATTATATATAAGCTATGCCTCAGTAAACATGAGTAAGCTTATTTATCAAATCATCACCTATATATTTATTTTGCTAAAAAAATCTGAAGATCTAATGTCTTAAGTTGAAAAACAAAACCTAAACATACAACTTGCCATAAAAGTATAATACTATTTTAACTGATTTTAAAAATTTAAATTATAGCCAGAAAAAATACTTCACTTAGTTTACTGAGAATTTGTGTGTGTGTGATGATGAATGGTGTTGACTTTTGTCAAATGCTTTTTCTGTATCTATTGATTTGACTATGTGATTTTTATCCTTTATCCTATACATATGATGGATTACCTTAATTGATTTTTGAATGTTGAACTGGTTTTGGCTACCTGGGATAAATTCCACTTAGTCGTGGTGTATAATTATTTTTATACATTTGATTGTTGGATTAGATTTGCTAATACAGTTGACCCTTGAACAACATAGGTTTGAATTCTGTAGGTCCACTTATATATGATTTTTTTCAATAAATATAGTACAGTACTATAAATGTTTTTGTATTATGATTTTATTTTCTCTAGCTTTACTTTATTATAAGAATACAGTATATAATACATATAACATACAAAATACGTGTTAACCAATTGTCTATGTTGTCAGCAAGGCTTCTGGTCAATAGTAAGCTGTTAATAGTTAAGTTTCTGGGGAGTCAAAAGTTATACATGGATTTTTCAACTGGGCAGGGCATGGGGCTGGTCAGCACCCCGGTTCTTGCATTTCTCAAGGGCCAACTGAACTTTGTTGAGAACTTTTGCATCTATGTTTGTGAGAGATATTGGTCTGTAGTTTTCTTGTATTTTCTTTGTCTGATGTAGCATTATGGCAATACTGTCTTTACAGAATAAATGAGGAGGCATTCCCCCTGCTTCTAATCTTCTGAAAGAGACTGTAAATAGTATATTTTTTTCCCTAAAATGTTTGGTAGAATTCACTAGTGACGCCATCTGGAACGAGTACTTTCTGTTTGGGATGATTATTAATTATTGATTAAATTCCTTTAATAATAGATTTTGGCCTAGGCAAATGGTCTTTTCTTCTTGCTTGGCTTTTGGCATTTTGTGTCTTTTCAAAGACTTGGTCCATTTCATCTAGGTTATCAAATTTGAGAACATAAAGTTGTTCATAGTAATCCCTTATTATCCTTTTAATGTCCACAGGATCTTTAGTGATATCCTTTCTTAAATTTCTGATATTAGTAATTTGTTTCCCTTCTTTTTTTCTTTGCTAGCTTGGATAGACATTTTTTATTTTGTTGGTTTTTTCGAAGAACCAGCTATTGGCTTTCTTGGTTTCCTGTTTTCAATTTCATTGATTTCTGCTCAATTTTTTCTTTTCCTTTTTTTTTTTTTTTTGTGCAAAAAAAGCTGATTTTATTAAAGCACAGGGACAGGACCTGTGGGCAGAAAGAGCTGCTGATTTCTGCTCTAATTCTTATTGTTTCTTTTCTTCTGCTTACTTTAGATTATTTTGCTCTTCTTTTTCTACTTCTTTAAAGTGGAAGCTTAGATGATTGATTTTAGATCTTTCCTCTTTTTATTTTTTTTTTATTTTTTTTGTATTTTTTTTTCAACGTTTATTTATTTTTGGGACAGAGAGAGACAGAGCATGAACGGGGGAGGGGCAGAGAGAGAGGGAGACACAGAATCGGAAACAGGCTCCAGGCTCTGAGCCATCAGCCCAGAGCCCGACGCGGGGCTCGAACTCACGGACCGCGAGATCGTGACCTGGCTGAAGTCGGACGCTTAACCGACTGCGCCACCCAGGCGCCCCAGATCTTTCCTCTTTTTAAATATATGCACTCAATGCTGCAAATTTCCCCATAAGCACTGCTTTTGCTGTATTCCACAAATCTCAATAAGTTGTGCTTCCTTTTTCATTTAGTTCAGAACATTTTAAAATTTCTTTTGATATTTCTCTTTTGGCCCATGTACAGTTTAAAATTGTGTTGTTTAAACTCCAAGTGTTTTGGAATTTTCCAGCTACCTTTCTGTTATTGATTTCTAGTTTAACACTACTGTGGTCTGAGAGCAGACATTATTTGACTTGTATTCTTTTAAATTTGTTAAAGTCTGGGGGCGCCTGGGTGGCGCAGTCGGTTAAGCGTCCGACTTCAGCCAGGTCACAATCTCGCGTTCCGTGAGTTCGAGCCCCGCGTCGGGCTCTGGGCTGATGGCTCAGAGCCTGGAGCCTGTTTCCGATTCTGTGTCTCCCTCTCTCTCTGCCCCTCCCCCGTTCATGCTCTGTCTCTCTCTGTCCCAAAAATAAATAAACGTTGAAAAAAAAAAAATTAAAAAAAAAATTTGTTAAAGTCTGGGGTGGCCCAGTTGGTTAAGCGTCTGCCTTGATTTTGGCTCAGGTCATGATCTCACAGTTTATGAGATCAAGCCCCACATCGGGCTCTGTACTGACAGCATGGAGCCTGTTTGGGATTCTCTCTCCATCTCTCCGCCCCTCCCCTGCTCATGCTCTCCTTCTCTCTCTCTCTCTCTCAAAATAAATAAATAAACATTTAAAAAAATTTTAATGCCTGTTTTATGGTCCAGAATGTGGGCTATTTTTGGTGAATGTTTCATGTGACCTTGAGAAGAATTATCATACTGTTAGATGAAGTGGTTTATAGATATCCATTACACCCAATTGATTGATGGTGTTGTTGAGTTCAACCGTGTTTTTACTAATTTTCTGCTTGCTGTTTACGTTCAGTCTTCAGTTTATCTTTTTCACTTGTTAATCTTTTCTCCATTTAAACCTTAGCCACACTAAACTACCAGTGATGCCCAAACCACAACACTCTCTCACCTCTAGCCTTCTGCTCATGCTGTCCCTTTCTCCAGAAGCATTCCCCTCCTTTTCTTTTTCTACCCGACTCTTGCTTAACTCCAAGTGTCAGCCTAGATGCTAATTCTTCCAGGAAGCCTTCTCTATCACGCCTCCATTCTAATGCATAAAGTGTTGCTTTTAAGTGATTCTGTAGTTTTACAGTTACTTTTATTGTAGCACTTTTCCTGCTAATGAATAATGTCCTACTTTTTTTACCTTCACAATAGAAGTGTCTTCCTTTAAAAAATCTGACTTGTTTACTTTGTATTTCTGTCACCTCTAGCACAGTGCCTAGCATACATAGTAGGAGCTAAAATGCCTTTTAATCAACTATGATAGAATTTTTTTTTAAGGATAATATTTTTTTTTTTAATTTTTTTTTTCAACGTTTATTTATTTTTGGGACAGAGAGAGACAGAGCATGAACGGGGGAGGGGCAGAGAGAGAGGGAGACACAGAATCGGAAACAGGCTCCAGGCTCTGAGCCATCAGCCCAGAGCCCGACGCGGGGCTTGAACTCACGGACCGCGAGATCGTGACCTGGCTGAAGTCGGACGCTTAACCGACTGCGCCACCCAGGCGCCCCAACTATGATAGAATTTTTAACCAATCTGAAAAATAATTTAAGTACAGATGAAAGTTCTTTATAAAAATTGATTTATCCTATGATTTAATAAGCAATGACCATTCAGCAATTTTATTTCATTCACCAGAGCTAAGCCATCAAATTTTGCCACTGGAAAATGAACCCTGTTCATAAATGAAAACAAGAATAAAGGATTTAAAAAATATATATAATTTGATTTTTATTTGGTATCTGTCATAATAATTCTTTTTAATCACTTCTCTAAGAGTTGCCAGGCTACATGGTGCTTTCAGTTAATTACAATGATTTCAGATTCAGGGTGCCTGGGTGGCTCAGTCAGTTGAGTGGCTGACTTGGGCTCGAGTCATGGTCTCACGGTTTGTGGGTTTGAGCCCCACGTGGGGCTCTGCGCTGACAGCTCAGAGCCTGGAGCCTGCTTTGGATTGTTTCCCTCTCTCTGTGCCCCTCCCCTGCTCATGCTTGCTCTCTCTGTCTCTCTCTCTCTGTCTCTCAAAAATAAACATTAAACATTATTTCAAATAAAATAAAATAAAATAATTTCAGATTTGATGAAATTACTTGATGCTTTTATATATTTCTAGATAACCAGACTAGACATCTCACATTAAAACATAAAGCAAGGTAGCAGTCTAAAAGGCATGCAACATAATAAAGTCAGAATTGCAGTCTTATTGCTAAGGATGGTCAATAAGCACTTAACAGTGTTTTTACTGATAATGATAGGTTAATTGACTTCAAACAGGATAGTAAGAGAAACATTAAAAATTTCTAGGCAAAAGCTGCTATTGCAAGTTGATGTGATACATGCCAACATCAGCATATTAACCAAAGTTTGGAGATAAAAACTAGAGTGCAATGAAAGAAGAAGTTATAGAGTATACAGTGGCTTCCTTAAATGTTGAACATTTATTAACCTCCTTTCACCAAAAGAAGCAACTTATTATGGTGAGGAAACATTAATAATTTTAACAGGTTCTGGCAAAATGAACTAGAACTCTTGGCACATATTGTATTTTTTTTTGCAAATGAAAATTCAAAAATGTGAATTTTCATTGGCATTTGGCTGGCTGCCATTTATACTGTAGAGAGAAAAATCTTTAGAACTCATCAGTTAACTTGTGTTACGCTAAACATGATAATATCTATATGAGAAAAAATTTAATATTCCAAGAGTCAGCAGTGCTGTAACATCAGATTTGGGGCAACCCCAAATATAATTTAGTTTGATCTCTTGCACCTTTTATCAGAACCATTCTGTACCCGTATTTTTCTCCAGAGTTGAGATGTTAACTCATCCCATTATTTATCTGAAAGCAAGAAACCCTTCTTCGTACTTCATATAAATCCCTCGTTTACACATGATGTTATCATACCACAACACGTGAGTTATATTAGTATGACATGCCCAATGGCCTTCTGTGAGTTTCAGGATGATAAATCTGCTAAATAAATAGGATGTTTCTACTCTGTTGTGTACTCTCCAGCAGCCTATTTCCTTCTCTAAAATGAATTTCAAAGAGGGACTCCAAAGACCCAGAGACTGATCCACAAGTTAGTGTCAGCTAAGTCAAGGGCAAATGGGAAAAACAAAAGAAACATAGTAGAGTTTTATGAGGAGACATTTTGTTAATGTAAAGGAATATTCTTTATTTAAAAATACTGTTTTTCCTATTTGAGTTACCTAATATATCTTTTCATTTTCGAAATGTTGATGAGAGTATATATAGTACTGTTGTTGTTGTGTTTTAGTTACATTAGTTGAAAAACAAATTGTCAATTCAATGTCAGTTAATTAATTAGAAATTTGCTTGCGTACTTATAACATACTCAAATTGGAAACTACCATTTTACAATATGACTTTGTAATAGGAGCTACTCTTACGTAAATTAAATTTTAGATGGAAAAATCTGTATTTTATAGATACACATATAAAATACACATGCAGCTAAATATATAGGTATATGTTCATACAACTGTGTTAGAAGATTCCATATTAAGCAAGGATTCAAAAAAAAATCTAAACTGACAGGAACTTGAGCCATCTCATATTTTCTATCAGTTGTATTGTTGCCTAAAAACAATTTCTTCCAGTTTAAGTTCAGGGCTCTCTTTGGCTGCTTTTTAGTGGATACTGCTAAAGTCTTTGGTTTGCCCCATTTTCTTCGTAAGGGAGAACTTGTTCTCCCCTTGAAAAGTCAATCTTTTGAAGCACTTCCAACTCCTCGGTTTCCTTCTGCTGCTGAGTATCTATTATACGTCAGACCTGGGCCAGGTACTCAAAATTCTGTGAGACCAAGCACACAACTGCTCACCCCACAAGATAAAGAAAGAACAAAAGCTTAATTTGTCTTTAATTTACTCCTACAGGAAGAAAATGAAATCTTTTTATATGATTATTTTTTCCCCAAACAATGGAATGTGATGCTGCATCCATATATTACAAATAGGCCATAGAATTTTTTTTCCAGAGTTTTGCCTGGTTTCCCCATCATGTATTCTTCATACTATTATTAGAAATATACACTTCTTGGGGCGTCTGGGTGGCTTGGTCGGTTAGGTGTCCGACTTCGCTCAGGTCATGATCTCACTGTCCGTGAGTTTGAGCCCCGCGTCGGGCTCTGTGCTGACAGCTCAGAGCCTGGAGCCTGTTTCAGATTCTGTGTTTCCCTCTCTCTGTGACCCTCCCCCGTTCATGGTCTGTCTCTCTCTGTCTCAAAAATAAATAAACGTTAAAAAAAAAAAAGAAATATACACTTCTTTTTTTTAAAGCTTTCCAGGTCATTCTATTGGAAATTGATCTTCCACTGAAAGAAGCCTCTTGAAACCTTTTCCATAAGGGGGCGCCTGGGTGGCTCAGTCGGTTAAGCGGCCAACTTCGGCTCAGGTCACGATCTCGTGGTCCGTGAGTTCGAGCCCCGCGTCGGGTTCTGTGCTGACAGCTCAGAGCCTGGAGCCTGTTTCAGATTCTGTGTCTCCCTCTCTCTGACCCTCCCCTGTTCATGCTTTGTCTCTCTCTGTCTCAAAAATAAATAAACGTTAAAAAAAAATTAAAAAAAAAAGAAACCTTTTCCATAAGCAATAAACATGTAAACACACAAACATTTCCCCATAGTTACACTGTGACGTACTCCCCACCGTAATTGCCACCTCTCAGTTGTGAACTGTCTCCATCTTCCATATCAGCAGGATGACTTTAGACCCTGTATTTTCCCTCCTTCATTTAACAAATACTTATTCCATGCCTATGATACTTAGTGACCATGTTTGGCATGAAAAATTTCAAGTAGTAAACAATACAGATAGGAAACTACTGTGCTGTCAGTTTCCTTTATTTTTTAACATTTTTTAAATGTTTACTTATTTATTTTGAGAGAGAGAGAGAGCGAGCGCAGAGGAGGAGCAAAGAGAGGGTGAGAGAGAATCCCAAGCGGGCTCTGAGCTGTCAACACAGAGCCCGACTTGGGGCTCAATCTCATGAACCATGAGATCATGACTTGAGCCTCATGACCTGAGCTAGGATCAAGAGTCAGATGCTCAACTCACTAAGCCACTCAGGCGTTCCTGTACTGTCAGTTTTCTAACAGTATGTACCAACTGCTTAGTTGTCCTTAACTGATATAAACAACTTAGAGTTGTCAGAGAACTTTTGTCACTTTAAACCTTGATTGTTCAAAAGTACTTTCATTCTGAGATATTACTTTTATTTCTTTTTTTGAATCAGATACATCAGTGCCATGTTGCTCATTGTAAGGATGAATCCTTTCTGAGATGGGTAACCATTGAAGTGTTTTGATCAGAACAATGATGTGTATATTAACAGAATGACTCTGGGTGCTGTTTGAGAATGGAATGTAGGGAGGTATGGCCTGAAGCAGAAGATCAGTAAAGGGTCTCTTGTAATGATACTGTTAAGAAAATGTGGGATCTCTGGAGTGCCTGGGTGGCTCAGTCAGTTAAGTGTCCAATATCAGCTCAGGTCATGATCTCACAGTTCATGAGTTCGAGCCCTGCATCAGGCTCACTGCTGTCAGCACAGAACCTCCTTTGGATCCTCTGTCTCCCTCTCTCTGTGTCCCTCTCCCGCTCCTTCTCTTTCTCTCTCTCCAAATAAACGTTAAAAAAAAAAAAGGAAATGTGGGGCCTCATGCCAGGCTAGTAGTTGTGGAATGGGTGAGCAGGAATCAGATTCTAGATATATTTTAAAGGTAGAGCTTACAGGATTTCTTCTGGGATTGGATATGATGGTGGAGGAAAAGAGAATAGTTGAGGATGATTCCATAATTTTTTGGTGTGAATAAATTCAGGATATGAAAGGGACAGAGATAAATAGGAGATCCAGAAGTTTATTTTTGGACTACTAAGATTGAGATGACTGTAAAATACCCCAGAGGAACTTCAAGTAGGCAGGTGAATATATGAGTTTGAGATTCAAGACAGAGAGGAGGGTATAGGATAAAGTTATATATTTTGGAGCCATTAGCATATAGATTGTTTTTAAAGCCATGAGACTGGATAAGATCATTAATGGAGTGAGTTAAGAGAGAAAGAAGTCTAAAGACTGAGCTCTGGGCATGAGGATGTCCAGAGACTGGGGGGAGGAGTAGAGAATAGCAAAAGAGATTATAAATTACAAAGAAAATTGGTGGAGTGTGTGATCCTCAAAGCCAAATGAAGAGAATACTTCATAAAAGAGAGAGAAACTCAGTGTTTCAAATGCAGTGGGTGATCAAGGAAATGAGGACTAGGAGTTGGCTATTGAAGTTAGCTACTCAGAAGTCATTAGTGATGTTGCCAAATGTAGTTTCGGTGCAGCCGTGGCATGAAAACATGACTCGAATAAGCTCAAGAGAGGCCAGAAGGAGAACTGGATGCAGCAAGCATAGCACTTTCAACACTTTGTCCCATGCTGTAATGAAGCAATAGGATAGAAATTGATTGGAGAAGTGGACCAAAGAGTGTTTTGTTTTATTTCTGTTTTAAATGGAGAACATTATAGCGTGTTTATACCTTTGTGGGAATTATTCAGGAGAGAGGACAAATTAGTGATGTAGAAGAATGTCTGATCAATGGCCTTGAGTAGAGATGAAGGGATAGGACCTCGTCCATGAAAGAAGACAGAAGCACTGATAAGTCATAACTGTTAACGTGGGAGAAAGCAGAAAAAATGGGCAGGTTAAGGTGAGTTGGTGGGTAAATGGATGATGGTACCCTCTGGAAATTCTTTTCTGATTGTTCCAGGGGGAATCAGAATGAGGTGGAGATCATGAGTTAGAAAAGAGAGGAGAAGGTATGAGAATCATCTGGGAGACTGAGGAGGAAAAAGCATCTGTGGATTCTTTTTTTTTTTTTTTAACGTTTATTTATTTTTGAGACAGAGAGAGACAGAGCATGAACGGGGGAGGGTCAGAGAGAGGGAGACACAGAATCTGAAACAGGTTCCAGGCTCTGAGCAGTTAGCACAGAGCCCGACGCGGGGCTCGAACTCACATACCACGAGATCGTGACCTGAGCCGAAGTTGGACGCTTAACCGACTGAGCCACCCAGGCGCCCCAAAGCATCTATGGATTCTGACAAAGTCAGAAATGAACTGCTGGACTATTACACAGCTTTTCCTGTGGCAGTGGAGCAACAGGTGAGTTGTTATGCTCTATAAAGCTAAAAAGATAAATTAAGACCAGATGTGATTTATTTATCTTAATTAATTCGTTTTTGGGTAATATTGGTCTACAACATTTGGACTTGGGGAAATTCTGAGGAGGCTTCGAAAAGTCAACGGTATTTGGTCTCTTTATCCCTCTCATGGAAAAAAAAAATGCAGAAGATTGAGGTGTAATATTTCAGATACTTGATAGCTTCTTAAAAACTATACTAACTTGGATAGAAACAAATTTCTGGATCTTTATCAAAATGTTAAATTAAACATTTTAACTTGGAAGGTTGTTATGTTAGGTTTGAGCCTAAAGTATTTTGGATGTAACACTGAAGTTCTAACAGATACTTAATGTGGAGAAGAATATGTTTTCACTCTTTTGATATGAAACACATTCATAATATTACTGAAACATTTGCTGTCTATGAATGGCTTACCAATGCACGAAAAAAGGGAATAAAAAGGTGAACATGATGCTTTTTCCAAGATACGTCAAATATCTTGTTTTACTTTTTTTTGGAAAGTGTTACAAATTTTATTTTTGTGATTATTATTATTTATATTTTAGTTAGCTAACATACAATGCCATCTTGGTTTCAGAAGTAAAATTCAGTAATTCACCACTCAGTGCTCGTCACAACAAGTACCCTCCTTAGTACCCATCACCCATCTAGCCCATCCCCACCCACCTCCCTCCATCAATGCTCAGTTTGTTCTCTATCATTAAGAATCTCTTGTGTTTTGCCAAATGTCTTGTTTTCAAACAAGGTTGTAAATAAAATCATTTCCTTAATGTCTTGTTCTCTGAAGCAGGGAAGACTATGGAAGTGTTTACTGTGCTTTTGGCAAACGATAAATTCTCAGCTCTCAGAAATGCAGCTAATATTTTTCTATTTTGGGAAAAGGAGACCCACCAGTTGCAGGTTTAGAGAACTTCTATTTTATCAGTGCATGCAGTTAAAAATTCACAGTGCTATTGATATACACAGTAGGTACTCTAAACAAACTTGTTGGACCAGGGCACCTGGGTGTCTCGGGTCGGGAAGTGTTGGACTCAGTTTCGGCTCAGGTCATGATCTCACAGTTCTCACAGTTCACGAGTTGGAGCCCCCGGTCAGGCTCTGCACTGACAGTGTGGAGCCTGCTTGGGATCCTCTCTCCCCCTCTCTCTCTGCCTTACCTCTGCTCACTCACTTTTTCTCTCCCTCTCTCCCTCCCTCTCTCTCTCTCTCTCTCAAAATAAATAAATTTTTAAAAACTTGTTGGACCAATAAAAGAATATACAATATAATATTCTCTGCTTTTTCTGTGAAAAGTTGTACACATTTGCTTTGAAATAAAAATCTATTATTCTTTCTCATGCTTAACAAGTCAGAATTCTCTGTCTTCAAAGTTTTATCTGAGCAGGTTTCAAGCAGGAGTTAGATAACTTCCCTTTTGCTCCTTCTGCTCCTTCTGAAACTACAGAAGAGAAGCAAGAAACCAAATACCGAGGGATATATTGCACAAGTACCACTTTGGCTAAACCCAAGCCTGATGCAAACAATTCAGGAAATAATGGAACGGAAGACCGCAAAGTTTTCAGGAATCTATGGTGGTTTGTTCCCTCTGCTGTCGTTTATGTTTCTGTAGTCAAGGTTCAGTTACACCGCAGTGTAGACAACTCCCTGGAAACAATGTTCACTGTTACCCTGCTCCAGCAGCACAAGAATTCCTTTGATGAGCTCTAAGAGATTGGTAACAATACCTCCTAAAAGGCCAGGTTGCTAGGTAACAGCTTGTGTCCTTGGTCACAGTGAATACATGGAAGACCCCCCAAAGAGGCAGCAGGTTCTTGGTGGACAGCTCTCATATCCCCTCCCGGGAACACGATGAGAAAGGTCTTTGGAAAAATAGCTTTATGAAGGCCAGAGGAAATTTATGCACCAGCAAGGCATGTCGGAAAGGTAAGAAAAACGAAATGTTAAAAGTAACTTTAGTCGTTACTTGAGAGAAAACAAACATAGATAGTGTTACTGGATTACATTTCATTTAAAAATATAAAGTCACGCAACCTGTGTTACCGATGATAGTTGCTTTGAGAGAGAAGAAAACCCTACCACCGCCCTCTCTCCCAACGCTGATGCAGCCGGCTACAAATGCAATTTATTTGATCATTGTAATGGAGGGAGGTGGCCTTACTGTTTTAGGAATAGTATGTCTCTAGATACACTGGGCTCTTTGGGAGAGCATGTGTGAATTTCCGTAGAAAGAGGAGAAAATAAAAAGGAAATAGCTATTAGCTGACATCTATTAGTTATTAGTTAATATTAGTTAATATCTATAAACTAATTAAATTTAAATGGAGAAAACAGAACTTTTACCAGCTCAATAGAGCCAAAGATCAGATTAAGAGGCCAAAACCCAATCCTTGTTACCTGACTCTTCTATTCTAAGATTCTAAATTTTTTTCTAAAGAGAGATTGAAAGCACGTGAGCAGGGGTGAGGGGCAGAGGGACAGAGAGAGAGAATCCCAAGCAGGCTCCACACTCAGTGCAGAGCCAATGTGAGGCTTAATCGCACAATTCTGGCATCGTGACCTGAGCCAAAAACAAGAGTCAGACGCTCAACCGACTGAGCCACCCAGGCACCCCTCCTCACTTTTAAATTTCATAGCTGTTCCATAAATGTTTTCCAAACTATGCCAATTATTAGAAAATATACAATTACAGAGTTTTCAAGTTTCTTGAGCTTGTTTGTCTTTCTATTGGTAGGTAACTCGGCTCACATCTTTCAAAAAGCGACATTTGCACCGTCAGTTTTCAGGATTATAAACACTGTGGTTTCATATGAGTGTGTGAAATTTATTGATAGCTTCTGTTTACTGCCTGTAGCTGAGAGAGGAATCTTGCTTAGGTGCAGGGTTTAGAGACTGAAGCAGCTCCCTTACCAAAGCTCTGCTTTTGTTAGCAAGCCGTGTATATCTCAAATGGTGCCTCGGTGTTGCTGATTTTTGTGTTAAAAACTGTCATAATTTGGAGAAATGGGCACATGAAGTAATAGTTTTTAAATGGGTAAGAAGTTCTGTGAGAAATTATACACTTTATGTTTCCCAACTTGCTAACAACCTTTAATACACAATACCAGAGGAGATTTATTTGTGAGCCTGCCATGAAATGGTATTTATGACCAATATTATTATCTTTAAATGAGTAAATATGTACAGAATTATTTTAGAGACAGTGTAAAAAGTGATGAAGTGATGCCCAGCCTACAAGTTAAACTTTAATCTTTAAATTTTGAAGGAAGGAGGAAGCAAGGAGGCAAGGAAGCAAGGAAGGAAGGAAGCAAGGGAGGAAGGAAGGAAGGGAGGGAGAGAGGGAGGAATGATGATGGGAGGGACAGAGGAAAGAAAAAATGTTTACTTAGTGCTAGTATTCATTCAATCACATTTCTGCACATCACAAAACAAGAGGCTTATTCATAGTACCTTCCTCTTATACAGTCAGTTTCATTTGGGATTTTACAGTTTTATCTCTGTTCACAAGATCTACTTCAATCACTTATTAACCTACAGTGTTTATATTCTTCTTCTCTCTCGTAGTGTTGTAGGTGGTTGAATTTTCTGCTACAACGCCATATAGAGTAGTAAAACATTCTTCAAGCATTGAAAACCTTCCAAGTGGAAGTTACATGTGGTTACAATAAAGTTCTAACAATTTCTAAACATCCTCTCATAGAGGAAACATCGTGGTATTGCAATCTCTCTTCATTGCTTCTGGCGTTGAAATATATCTATGCTTCTATAAATGTCAGGGAACCCACTACTGTTTTTTGAAGTTTACAAGATTTCCCTCTGGAGAAGTTGGATAGATGTTTGTCCTTTTACTTCTGTTGTACCTTAATTTGGGGGCCTATTTGTGCTTATAAGAATGTTCACAGGGCTGAAGAACAGGATGAAAATGCATCCTGTAAAGAAATTCAAACTTTAGGGGCGCCTGGGTGGCTCAGTAGGTTAAGTGTCCAACTCTTGATTCTGGCTCAGATCATGATTTCATGGTTGTGAGCTCCTGCTTCAGGCTCTGCATTGAGTGTGGGGCCTGCTTAATATTTTCTCCCTCCCTCTCCCTTTACCCCTCCCCCGCTTGAGCTCGTGTGTGCACTCTCAAAAAAAAAAAAAGAATAAAAAATGCAAAATGTAAAGAATACAAGTTCACATAAACTTTAAATCTGTCTCATTCAGACATAACAAGAAAAATGACAACTCTAGTTGTGCTTTTCTCAAGATATATTGTTACGTGGTTTTAGAATCAACAATCTAAGTAATTTAAGATATATCTGTTAAAATCTCAGGTTGTGAGTACTGACATACTTTGGGGATATCTGTAAAACACATAGTTTTTTGGAACAATACTCAAAGGGAAAAAAATATGGCACCCAAAATATGCTACTTTGGCATAATGATTACTTTGAATGAAGTTAGTTAGGAAACAACCAGTACAAGAAAGTCACTCTGATCCTCCTCTGTCTCCCTGAAAGCAGGAAATAAATCTCCCATGTGAGGGACCCTCCCTGCACCAAGAGGGTAGAAGGCATTGTTATCACCAGAGAGAGGGTATTTAGGGCTGAGAGGACTGTGTAAACAAATATTTACTACCCCAAGCCCAAACTTCTTTGACTTGTCAATTCTTCAAAAATTTATTATTTCTGCAGCACCTGGCTGGCTCAGTCAGTACAGCACACAACTTTTAATCTCAGGGTTATAAGTTCAAGTCCCATGTTGGGTGTGGGGCCTACAAAAAAAAAATAGTTCTTAGCCTGGAAGAAATCTGGTCACGTTTTTGAGTCTCATATCTTCATGGGCTCCCGTATGTATGAAATTGAATCTTTCTCTCCTGTTAATCTATCTTATGTCAAATTTAACGATTAGACCAGCCAAAGAACCTAGAGTGGAAGAAGGAAAAAGTTTTCCACCCCTACATTTTATTGGTATATTATTATTTACTCAGTTAATGGGTTTAGTTTTAGGAACTTCATTTAAAGCCATCAGAAATTTAAAAACCTGTATACCTAATTTGCCATTTTGGAAACAAACTCACTATAGCATCAGATTTCTTCCTGATTTTATAAGAACTCCATTTAGAGTATTTCTGTTATCTCATTACCATCTCTATTATACAGAGATGCACAATCACTGTCATGTTACAAATGAATAAAATACAGGCACAGACAGCACAGGGAGTCTGGATTAAAAAAAAAAAGAAAATAAAAATAAAGAAAGGTCAAGGAAATAAGAAAGGCTAGAATAATATCTCCTTTCATCCAAAATTAATGCTCCAGAGTCCATGGAAATTTTCTTCCAGGCCTTAGTTCAGAAGTGCCTGGTTTTAGCAAGCTCCCACAAGATTTGAGAACCTAACAATACTTTTGGGAGAGACGGAGGGAGGTTGAAGATTTGGGAAAAGTGACCTTGGCTAACTGAGAAATAAGACTGAGCTTCCTTCCTTCCCTCCTAAACACACAGTTCTCATGATGCGGCAGTGAATATAAATGGGATGTTTAGAAATTGAGTCATATAAACACAATTTTGACAACCGTAGGTGTCTAAAAGGAGTCCCCTGGCCTTTTGTATGATGGGTGCCCAACAATACCTCTTTCAACCCAGGAGCTCAGCTTCTCCTCAGAAATTAGGCCATCCGCCATTTCCCCCTTCACTCGCCTTACATAATCACCAACTTGACATTTTAATTAAACAGATAGCACCCACTGCAGCTGACAATTTATGAGGCTTATAAATTCGTGACTGAAAAAGGACGTCGCAATCTTCTGACGAAAGGTGCTCATGAGTTGATAAGTTACGTTATTGTTGCTTTCTATCCAGCACCCTCAGCTCACCTGATTCCTTCTTGTTAGCCATTCTACACTTTTTAAAACTAAGAATAGATGGCCAATTCAGATAATGCCACCTATTTTAAAGACACTATAAATCACTGCTGACAAATGCTGTATACTTTTAGCCATGGCACCTTCTCCATGGCAGCTTTATATTGGAGCATTAATAAAATTAATTGCTCTTTCATAAGGGTTGAGATTTGTAATTTATGATAACTGTTTGTTCACTGCAGGCAGAAAGATTAAAAATGAGTAAACCAATATACCAGCTAAACTGCATGTGTCTGGTTTTATTTTCTTTTGTGGAGGGGGAATAGGAGAGGGTTTTAAAAACAGCTTGATGTTATCTGGAATGGTTTCTCATGGGTTCTACTACTCAAGGCTTAACTTTTGTTTTCAGTAAATGATAGCTGCTCAGATTTACATGTCCTATTAACTAGCGCTATTATTTATATGTAGTTAGGCGGAGCGATCGGAATAAGAAAATCAGTATTAATGGTTTTCCTTCATAACAGTTGCACCCTCATGATGATACAGCTTTACAGTTATTTAAAGAATCACAGTGGCTTATGTAAAGCTAATCGGAATCATCGTGGTAAGAGCACTTGATCATTTCTTAATGTGCTTTGGGCAAATTATGCCACCTCTCTGTGCCTCAGTGTCCTCGTCTACAAACGATAATGTTCATTGTGTTATAATAATACAAACAAAATAATCATGTTGATCACTTTATTTGGTAACTGTGATGCTTACATGAGTTAATCCATGTAGAGCCCTTGGTACAGTGCCCAGCACATAGCAAGTGCTTAATAAATGTTAACTGTAAAACTATTATATTGTAATAGTCGTAGTCGTCATCATAGCAGTGATGTTACAAAACAAACAAAAACCACTATCGGTCAGAGTCTACATTGTCTTCTGAATATTAAACATAAGGAGCTGACCATTAGAGATGCTAAGTGCCTTGGCTAAAGTATCTGTTCCTCAGATTCCTAAGACTTACAGGTCTTGCAGCTTTGACTTCAGCGATGTACACATTACAGGTGGGGTGCGTGAGTGGCTCAGTCAGTTAAGCCACTGACTTGGGCTCAGGTCAAGATCGCACAGTTTGTGAGTTCCGGCCCCACGTCCGAATCTACGCCTGCGGAGCCTAACTGCGATTCCTGCGCGCGCTCTCTCTCTCTCTCTCTCTCTCTCTCTCTCTCTCCTTCTCTCTCCGCCCCTTCTATGCTCTCTCTCAACATAAGTAAGTAAACTGGGGCGCCTGGGTGGCTCAGTCAGTTAAGCGTCCTGGGTGGCTCAGTCGGTTAAGCGCCCGACTTCAACTCAGGTCACGATCTCGCGGTCCGTGAGTTCTAGCCCCGCATCGGGCTCTGTGCTGACAGCTCAGAGCCTGGAGCCTGCTTCAGATTCTGTGTCTCCCTCCCTCTCTGCCCCTTCCCTGTTCATGGTCTGTCTCTGTCTCAAAAATAAATAAACATTAAAAAAAATTAAAAAAAGCCATAAGTAAACTTAAAAAAGTTGCAGATGAAGTGGAAGTTAGAAACATAACCTAAAAGATGCCCCATTTCTTTTCTTTTTTAAACCAAAGATTCAGAAGTTATCTTACTGCTGAGATTTCTCCCAAAAAAGCAGACCAAAGAAAATTTTTATTTGAAATTGAAGACAGAAGTAACAGAACAAAGAAGATTTTGAGAGGGCCCCTCTGGTTTCTACCACAAGATTCCAGCACACCACTCTTCAGACACTGCCCCCTGGTGTGGGTCCGGAGAGCAATGAGAATGTGACAGATAGAAACTAGACTTTGGAGCCTCAGAAAAAATTTCACATGAATAACAATCAGACTGGTCATCTATTGGTTAGAATCTTCTCAGATAACCTGAAAGAGACAGAGACAGAGACAGAGACAGAGAGAAAGACAGAGAGAGTTTAGGGATGTTAGCAGCCTATTTATTTGTGTTATCAAGCTTTAATTAACTTCTATTATTAATAAATGTCTAGTAGTAATCAGGATAATGGCATAAAGAGAACTTCTACTTTAAATCCCCAAGTCATCTAATGTAAACTAAGATGATGAGATGATTTTGAGTTATTTTTAAACTGAATCTCACATTGAAATGATTGTACTTAATCTGTAGCATTATACAAGATAAATACAGTAAAACCCGGTCAAGTGGATCTCTCTTGTCAGATCTTTTAATTATGTGACTTTCTTTTTTTCCCCTGTGACTTCTTTGGAGAGATTGGATAAGTAAACTATGACCACTTCTCATACATTAGATTAAAAACAAGAGAGAAGAAGACCTCCAGATTTTTTATTCACACTGTATAACCATCAATGGACTTTAGAGTAACACGACAACAATCACTGATGAAAGATTCAGCCACGTTCATTATCCTAGTTTCCTAACTTCATTGTGGCAGAAAATAGCTAGAATATTTTATTAAAAACAAATGTACCAAAAAAGTCAGCTAAACTTTCATCCTGTTCATCCCAATATGTTATTCCCTTTTCTCCCAGTGCTTTCCCCAATTGGTGACCAAAACTCCAGTTATCAATCACAGGATTTACCTGCCTCAGGAATAATAAATTTCACACAATTTGCTGTTTTTCTTCTAGTGTTTGTTAATTTGTTTCAATGGCAAGGCACACTTTGCGAATTACAAGAAACAATATCCAAACTATTAATGAATTGCTCAAGTGGGAAAGATATGAGAGACATACATTTTCTGACTTTTTCACATAATTAAGATAAAATTCTTGATTTGTTATTTAGTTGCAGATGGAGGAATAATTTTCTCTTTGATAATAGGGTATGGTTTTTCAAAATGTTTATTTATTTTTGGGAGAGAGAGACAGAGAGACAGAGGGAGAGAACATGAGCGGGGTGGGGGGGGGGAGAGAGAGAGAGGGAGACACAGAACCCGAAGCAGGCTCCAGGCTCTGAACTGTCAGCACAGAGCCAACACAGGGCTCGAATTCGTCACCTGCGAGATCATGACCTGAGCCAAAGTCAGACGCCCAACCGACCCAGCCACCCAGGCGCCCCCAGTTGTTTTATTTTTAATGACACAGCAATGCTATTTGTGGAATATGATGTAGTGGCTATGCTCTTCTAGTGTACCAGCTCAGCTAATACATGGAAAATAAAAGACATATTAAATTGTACTTTACGAAGGCAACCTCATATACAAGAGATGTGTAGTTTCTTGTAAGCAAAATTGCTACCGAGGCATAATTGTGCCATAAAATATCGAGGGTTGTCTCTTAAGATTCTTGGAGCCTGAAAAATGATCTATCAAGAGTAAAAAGAGGTCAGAAAGAAAGAGAGATATGTATAGTTTTACTTAACATGAAAAAGCATATTTAGATTATTATTTTAAAATTGGCTTAAAATAATGTACAGCGCCAATTACAGAAAGAGAAACTTGCAACTATTCCTGAAGAGACAGGGAAAAGTGTAAGAAAAACAATGAATAATGAACCAGAGAATTACTCTAGGAGAGCAGAAAGGGTGTTTTATATCTCAGGGGTATAAAAATGGGGATACAGAGAGCACTGGGCTGTTGTTAAGCAAAATGGTCGAGTAATATTTCAAAGTGAGTAAAACTGATTAAAGAACCTAAATTTTTTATTTGTTTGCCACCAATTTGTAGAAGTATAAGAGGTTTGGGGAAATTTCAGGGAAAATGTAAGCCATATTAATGGGGAAACCAAGAGAAAGTTTAAGGATGCCTGCTTGTACAAGTCTGCCCTGGTAGCTCTATTAGGAATGATGTCTTACTATGAGGGCTGACCTCCTCATTCAGATCTTGAAAGGATGTATGTGCTTTTCTCTGTACCATTAGATTTACTTTTCTAAGACATACAGTCTAGGCAGACCCTCTTATCTTTGGGGAGAATTTGCCTCAAGTGACTATTAGCCATAAGAAATGTGTTTAGGACTATGACAAGACGTCAAAGTCCCTCTGAGATCTAGATAAATTTCTAGGGTATCATTTATCCTCTCAATGGAAAGGTTGGTGCTTATAATTTGTTGCTATGGCTGCTATATACAAAGAAATTTACATTTAAAGATTTTAAAAGAGATACACAAACACTTTAAGCATTGTCTTTGGCTCAGCTCCTCAGGTCGAAACACAAGCAGTCAGATTTGTGCATCTGATTCATCGTATTGCTCCAATCTGAGTGAGTCATACACTCGGTCAGCTCTGTCAAGGAACAGAAGGTTTCATCCACATTCAGATTCTGGAATATCATCCCTGGTAAATACTTTTCATTTGCTCTTTACCTAATGCGAAGTTCATAAAATGTACTTTATCTTGCATTGAACTTTTAAAATTTAAACCCAAGTTAGTTAACATATAGTGTAATAATGGTTTCAGGAGTAGAATTTAGTGATTCATCACTTACATATAATACCCAGTGCTCATTCAACAAGTGCCCTCCTTAATGTCCATCACCCATTTAGCCCATCCCCCCCACCCCACACCGCTCCAGCAACCCTCAGTTTGTTCTCTGTATTCAAGAGTCTCTTATGGTTTGTCTCCCTGTTCTTATATTATTTTTACTTCCCTTCCCTTATGTTCATCTGTTTGTATCTTAAATTCACATATGTGTGAAGTCACGTGATACTTGTCTTTCTCTGACTGACTTATTTCACTTAGCATAA